>NW_028263373.1:761230-1023730 GCF_051168715.1 Poecilia mexicana | reverse complement strand
GCACATTAGCAGCACACCCCGTCCCGCTGCTTTTTATTTACATTAGCGCCTGGTCGGCTTAACGACGGACACAGACACGCTTCCCCATTACAGAACCCGTCTGGCCGCACATGTCAGCATTGTTTGGGATCGGGAGCGCAGAAATATTTGAAAATTAGAATCGACGACATGAACATCAGCAGACCTGCCTAGCTAATAGCTGAAAGCATTTTCTGTTTTTCTGTCCATCTGATTTAAAATATTACTGTCTGAAAGTATTTTATCATCTAAAGAGAGAAAGCAGAGAAATCCAAAACTGTTCATTCTTTATCGATATTTGGTTTTTCTTTCTGTCATCACAAGAAGAATAAAATCAGGATGTCGCCAAAGCCTTGAAACTGAGGCCTTAAAATGTCTTAAATTCGTCTAAAAACTTCAAGTTGGCCTTAAATATTTTAAGTGCAGGTCTTAAATTCTGTCTAGTACATTCTTTCTTGCAAGATTTTTCTGTCTGGCAAACATTTGAGATCCACACAGAGATCTTTATTCTGTTCTGTGGCATTACCTAGCTAACTAGCTTCTAATATACCCTTGCTAACTAGCTAGCTAGTTTTTTGCATCTATCATGATTAAGTGTAAATTTATCACAATTTGGCTGGATAATATTCATCTTCATCACTGGCATTTTGTGCTAAAATGTTTGGCACTTCTACAGTTTAAAATATGCAGTTTACTTTTGTGCGATTCTATTGTGATGCAGGTCTTAAATTTAATTGATATTGGTCTTAAAAAGTCTTAAATTTGAGTTGTTGAAACCTGCAGAAACCTTGATAAACAGTTTTTTCTGTGAGAAGATGTTGGTTGGCCTTTTCTGTGGATCCTCAGTTGTTATGCCAAAGTAAAAACATAAAGACAAACATCTAAATGAACTCATTTACAAAAGCTACATTATAGTTTAAATCCATTTGCAATGTATCTTTGTGGATTAATATTAATAAAGAATTTCAGAGATTCACTTTTGTAGTGATTGAAATATTTAGGTTAAATTATATCTAAATTATTAGACACAATGTTGATGTTAATTTCAGTTTATTATAAATCACATTTAAAACCACAGCAGTTGGACCCACATAAAGTACAAAAATACAAAAATCAAGAAAAAATGTTTAAACCCAATAAGCTGAGAAATGTTTTACAGTGTATTGGGGCATTTGGGCATATAAAAAAAAACTAAGGAGTAAAAAGTTTTTTTTTAAATTGTCTTTTTTCTAGGAAGTTTGAGATTAAATTTTTTATCCCTTTTTAGCAAATTTTTGATGTTTCAAACTCAGAAATTTCCAAGTTTTTTCTAGAAAAGTTTTCTGGCAAATTTTTACTGATTTTTGTACATTTTTTATTAAAAGACACTGATTTGAGAAAAATCTTTTGATTTTGTTTTTTTTTTTGTTTCTTACATGAATTATTGTCATTTTGGTCCTTAAAATAAAAAAAATTCAATTTAGCTTAACGATGATGTAGTTTTTAAATATTAAATTATTAATCACTTGAGTCGACTTTTTACTAAATGCTTTTTACTCTGACTTGAGTAAAAATGTGTTGAAGCTTCGTTACTTGAATGTTTTGGTTCTCTGTCCACCTCTGGTTAAACTTCCTGCACCGTTTCTTGTGACGGTTTGTGTTTCGTCTCCATGTGAGGCTCGGCGCTCAGCCTGGCGGAGGTTCATGCTGCAGGTGTCAGCCGCAGGAGTCCAGAACATGACGCCACACAACATGCTTACATGAAGATAATTGGATTACATGGAGCAACATGAGAAAGCAGAGCAGCAGGGATGAGTGATAATCATACACTGATAGCATAATGCATTTTCTATTTAACTCACCTCTAATTCACACGCTGGAACGTCAGGACAGATGTTTCCATCTGTTCATGTTGCACACGGTTTGTTTCCACTCAGCAGTGGGAAAAATGCTGTGAACCTGCACTGAAAAAACACAGAATCATACCATGGATGTTTGTCTGGTTTCTAGTACGAATGTCTTGGTTTTGTGTAATTTTTAAGTGAACTTACCTTAAAGGAACTGTTCAGCAAGATGCAGGAGCTTGTTTTAGGTCAATAAATCTTCAATATTGGTGAAAACTATTCATTCAAACAGCAGGTGGTTCCTTCACTGGTGGGAAAAATGTTTAGTGAAAAATCTGCCAGTGGAACCAGAACTTTTTGTCTTAAAATAAATCTCCTGTATCTTCCTGAACTTACTTCTAAGTTATTTTTCTCTCATTTCAAGTATTCTAAGATATTTGCAATAGGAACAAGACAAAAATACTTGGTAAGATTTTGTGTTTTTGCAGTGTACAGATTCCTAAAGATCCTCGTATCACTAGAATCACATAATGAACACGACGACTCAGGGCGTTTTGAGTTATTTACAGATTCTAAGCTTTCCAACACATGGAACTCAAAAACGTTTTTACTACAAGTGTCCTGTGCAACAGTAACGTTTTAGGACTATTTGTAATTTAGAACCGTAATAAAAGAAAAGCACTTGAATTGCGCTAGTAAAAACAAACATTTACTTTCAGCTCCATAGTCCAACATAAATAATTTTATTTTAGGTGTCAGGATGCAGTTAGTCAGCGCGGGGCGCAGGTTTGCTCACCGTCATATCGCATTCAGCACAGCCACAGACCGAGATCTGCATTCATGTTGCGTAATTATCGTACTCATGTTCAAAACAAAGGTTTTGCGACTCACCCTGAGAAACTTTCCACCGGTATCTTCAGGCTTTCGTTTTAGTGATTTATCTACTGTTCATTTTCAACACAATCCTTTGGTAAGCTAACTGTAGCATCACTTTGAGCTCACAAACAGTTGTTTACATGCAGTACCTCGCGGACCACTAGGGGCCGCCTGCGGACCACCAGTGGTCCAGGCGTTTGTTAACACAAAGTTAACAAAGGTTAACTTTGTGTTTCAAACAGTTCTGGGAGAGGATGCTGTGGTCGGGTCTCAGCCCTCCGTTCACCTTTCACGCCGCTCAGCAGAGCGAGTTTGGCACACAGAGGTAAAGACGCCCCGAGTTGGACAAACAGGCCGGGTTTGTTTTCCCGTGGGCTGAAACACAGTCAGACTTTTAAACGCTGGTTGTGAAATTCAACAGGCAGTGTTTAAGGAGGAGGATGACCGGTGTGTGTAAGTGTGTTCAGGGATCATTAAGCAGCGTCTCGCTCTCACCGCCGTTTCCTGAACCCACACATTGTCAGAGACGTGCCAAGTTTCTCGGCTGTAAGATCAACACTGAGCTGCAACCAGAACCTGAACCCACCAGGGTTTGATCTGCAGCTCAGCCTAGTTTATCTTTGCTCCAAGTCTGGATATTTGTTTTAACCATTTTATTTCTGTGTGCTTTCCAAAATGCTCAAAACTGAGCTAGTCTGGTGGTCTTTTCTTTTTTATCAGTCCTGCTCTAATCTCTTATTGGAAAACAACGTTTACTTGAGTACGACGAAGGATGAGGACCATGCTAAGAAAATTATGAGAAGAATAAAGACATACAAAGAAATGCCATACTGTTTCAAGAAAAAAGTTGAAATAATATGAGAATAAAGTTACATTGCAAAAATAGACAAAATATTACGAGAATAAAGCCGTAGTATTTTCACAACTTTGTTCTCGTAATTTTATGATTTCTTAAAATAGTTTTTTCTTCTTCTTGGTTTTGTCCTAATACTTCATCATACATGAGAACAAAATCTACAAAAACTCTTTAAATGTGAAAATATTTTAGTTTGATTATTTGATCTCCAGGTGGAGTTATGAAAACCCTTTTCTACAAAAATATACCTTGACATAAATATTAAATTGTGCTTTTCATTTGTTTATGTCTCTAGACTTTGAGGATGTTTACACTCCTGATTTTCCAGTAGATTTGGTTCAATTTGGGATCAAAGTTGCAACATTTGTTACATTTTCAGCTGCTGTGATTGTCTGTCATCCTGCACTGAGTCAAACAAACCAAGCCATCTGAAAAACCTGTTCCCCTCCAGGCCTGTGGGGGCGCTGCACTGAGAACAACTGAAGGAAACGACACAGAAACCTCTGAAGACACTGAAGAAATTGATGTTGCAACCTCCTTCTTCACAATATGGAATGGCGTCAGATTTTAGTGGTTGGAGGATTTATTTTCTGTCTTTAAAAGACTAGTAGCCTTTTCTCCTGCTAGCGCTAGGCTAACACGTTTGTTTTGGTTGTATTTACCCAGAATGCCCTGCGCTGTAGTCCACTTCCTGCTTTTGGAGCGGTCTCAGGTCCACATATGCATTCGAATCGCACCAGAGGTCACTTTGGTTTTCAGGCGGACCAGAGTTTGATTAGGATTCACGCTTCCCCAAGCGGACCGGACTTTCTAGACAAATGGACTGGAGTTTGATCAGAGCGGACCAAACAGGGCTGGTGTGAACGCTCCCTTAGTGTCACTCATTTGACTTTTCTAGAAAATTGTGATTGCTTTCTTCCTCACTCACCGCAACATTGATGTTTTTTTTAGAGAATTTAAACTATATTGTTTAGATTTAAACGGCATTTTTAAAAAAGCTGAAAATGTAACATTCATCCAGCGCTGTTTGTTCCTCCATTTTGGTTCCAGTGCATGTAAGGCCAGGGGAATGTCCTGCTATGTAACCAAAACAGAGCCAGTTCCTCACCAACCAAGGTCTGACCATCAAGCTCATCCACAAACCTGGATAAACATGAAAACTCTCCCTGTCCCTCCTGCTCCGCACCAATCAGATCGCAGGCTCAGTCCCTGTTAGAAGCCGAGCCAACATACTCTCAGTGTGGACCTCTGCAATCTGTGTGTGCTTCTGCCAAGCTTAAACCTTCCTGGATGTCCTGTTGCCTTGGAGCCTCTCTGCCTGGTGACCAAGGCTTAGATTCTCAACACACAGACCAGGAGCGTCAGCGTGTGGCTCTTGTGTTTGCAGCATCGACTCATAAGAAAGAAAAGCTTTTTTTCTGGTTAAAGAGCTTATTGGGAACCAAGAAGAGAGAGCAGCAGTTTGAAATGTGAGGAGCCAATAATGAGGCAACCTGAACATCAGCTTTGATCAAGAATATCCTGAAGACTAAGCTTCTGATTTAATATTCAGTCTCTCCAGCATTAATTGTTTTCAAGACGAGGAAAAGTACCTTTTATTTTTTTATCTGTGTTTCCTCCTTCAGTGCCAAATCATTGAATTAACTCTTTAAACGTTGCAATGTAACATTATGTGTGCAACACCAAAGTTTTACAGAGTTGAATCCTGATACATTAGTGGAGCCGTTGTCAGTCGGTTGCTATGGCAACATGTCTGAGCGGCAAACCTTTCAAATGGTTCAGAAAGAAAAATAAATCACAAAGCATAGAGTTAGACTGAATAGATCCATACACTTTCACTAATACCTGATATAGAGTTTTTTCAATATCAGGACCGATACAGATACAGATATTGATATCGGATTGGTGTATCTCTCATTCCAGTTAATCAATCAAAGTTTATTTCTGTAGCACATTTCAGCAGCCAGCTGGTTCAAGGTGCTTTACATCATAAAAACATAAAACTACGAATTTATAGAGAAAACACAAGTCAGTCAACAGTGTGACAGACATATTTTGATATAATGTTGGTAATATTTAACCAGCTGGGTTTTCAGTCTAGATTTAAAGGAGCTCAGTGTTTCGGCTGTTTTGCAGTTTTCTGGACGTTTGTTCCAGATCTGTGGTGCATAGAAGCTGAATGCTGCTTCTCCGTGTTTGGTTCTGGTTCTGGATGCAGGCAGAACCAGAACCAAAGACCTGAGAGGTCTGGAAGGTTGCTATGACAACAGCAGGTCTTTAATGTGTTGTGGGTCTAAACCGCTCAGTGATTCATAATCTATCAGTTAAAGTTTATTTTCTGCGTTTGAGTTTGTGGGGCTGAGATAATACTAGTTCTTATGGTCATTTTTATCGTTATCACAATAGAACCACAAAATATTGTGATAAAACTTTAAGTCCATATCGCCCACCACGAGTTTGCAGCTATGAAAGAATTTAAATATTTTAGAAATTTGAAATTGTTGCAGCTTAAAAGTAATTGGTTCTTTTATGTAAATGGTGGAGCCATATTTGGTAAATGTTTACATTTGGTCTGGACTGAAGATGGACATGGTAGCTACACTTATTAATTTCATACATTAATGCACTTTTTCCAACTTCGAATTTAGTGAATTTAGTTCATGCTTGTTTCTGTGGCAACCAGAATATTTATAATTAAATGTAGTCCATATCCTCAGTGTCATATGAAAACAGGTGTGTATAAGTAGACCTGTCCATGTGTTTGTGAGAGTGTGTGTGTTGGTGTGCAGGGGTGTGTGAAGGTATCATCACGGCTTGGTAGCAGCTAGCTAGCGGCTAAATGACTCTCCACACTTCATTAACGGTGATGAGGTGAGCTGCTCATCTCTTCATTGTTAGCTAGCGCTAAGCTGCAGTAATCCCAAACAAAGGGCCGGGGCTTGGCGGCAGCCGCCGTGGATTAGACCGCTTTCTAGAAACATCCGAGAGGGATCCATTCTCATTCAAATGGGCTTGTAAACAAAACCAGCAGCGGCTGCAGAGAGATGAGTGTATGATGGAGGAAGTGTGACATATCCTATATGTGTACATGTGTAATGTAGCTGCGTGTGTATCTGTGTGTGCAGAGGAGTGTGTTTGCTTATTGGGACGAAGCAACGCATGTGTGCAAGACAGGCTTAGAAATGGATAGTTACATTTTCAGATCAAATATAAAATATGCGTAACTTGAGAATGACTTAAAAAATAATAATCCAGCATCGCACTGCAAAATCACAAAATCTTACCAAGTACTTTGGGTTTAGTTTCCAAGTGCAAATATCTTAATAGACTTGAATTAAGACAAAACTAAGTTACAAGCAACTTTTTAGTGTCAAACTCAGTTTCATTTTGGGTCATTTAAAAAATCTGAATGTTCTTAAAGGGCCGGTTGTGCCAGAATATATCGACAAAACCAACTAATCTTTTAAAATATCAGTAAAAAGCTGTTCCTCCAGCATTTTGTGATTGCTTTAGTAGTTTTTGTGTGCCAGTTAGATATGTTTGCAAGGAATTTTTACAATATTTGTTCTAATGTGTGACATTAAATGTGACTTTTTATTACACGCAGTATCAGACTATAACTTAACAAGTCACTTAAACCAAATGTTTTGGCCAATTTTGAGAATTTGACACCTGGATACAGGAGTTTAAGTCAATAATTCTTGAACATTTATAAAAAGTACTAGTTTCACTTCTCTTTATTTTATAACAGAGAAAATATTTATTTGGTATAAGTGCAAAAATCTGCCAGGAGAACTAATATTTTTTATCAATATTCATCTCTAGATGAATATTATTGAATTATTGGCTCAAAACAAACACTCCTGTGTTGGTGAAAAGTAACTTGCACAATTCACGTTTTACTGAGGTATTTGTGCTTGAAACTAAACAAAAATACTTTGTAAAATTTTGTTTTTGCAGCGTATAAAGTTTCCCCAAATAGCCAAAAACAAATATTCCCACAAAGTGTCGTATAAAACAGCTGTGAAGGTTCAAGGTGCCGTCCATCCATCTGCTGTCTGTGAGCTTCTGGTGTTGATTCCTGTAAAAGTTGCAGTTCAGTTCACAGTTCAATACATCAACCGTGAAGCTATCCTGTCACTGTTACTGCTGTATAAAAACCTCAATTTAAAATAAACGAACAATAAATAAACAATAAACGCTCAGCCTGGCGGGGGGCAGGTAAAACCTGGTGGCCCGCCAGGCTGATGAAACACTCTGAGGTTAAACTCCAGAGTAGAAAACT
Source organism: Poecilia mexicana (assembly GCF_051168715.1). NCBI lineage: Eukaryota > Metazoa > Chordata > Actinopteri > Cyprinodontiformes > Poeciliidae > Poecilia > Poecilia mexicana. Next base: position 1,015,872 of record NW_028263373.1, on the reverse strand, counting down.
CCAGTTTCACGTTGTGATTCTGACAGACGTCCTGCGCCAGAGTGTGATCGACTCCTGCCTGTTTCACAGACGTGATGCGAAACTGATGCCGTTTGTTTCCTGTTGCTTCATCACAGATGCCTGTAAAACAGATTAAGCTGCGTTGCTTCATGTCGCCTCTGTAACTGACTGCTCAGATGATGAGTTTCTCTTTGAGCCGACTGATAATCTGACTTCATTTCTCCTCAGAGAGATTTCCTTATTCATCTAATCTGATCTCCGTTTCCTCGTCATCCTGACAGACAATATGTGAAGGCAATCAATAACAAATCCACAAATTCTTCTATGACTTGATCGTTATTAACTGTCCATCACGTAAACTGGCTGTGCTTTTAAATAACCTTCATTAAGTGGATGCATGTCTGATATGTTGTCGTAAATATTCCCATCCATGTAATGATGAATTATTTAAATATTCAATATGTCAGGAGTTAAAAAACATGACCTCAGAACTAAAAACCATCTGTTCAACTTTAAATTGTTCAAGTTAGGAACCATTTATAAAGCATGAAGACTAAAACTGACACAGATGGCAGCATCAAGGTAATCTAAAGACGTGTAATTCTGTGTCTAATCTTAAATCTAATCCTGAAAATTTAATGGTTCACAACAAAGTTACATTTAACTAAATATGTAAAAAAGATTATTTGATTTCTGCATGTTAAAAACAGAGTGATGTTTGTTTTATAGTGTCATAAAATATGGATCATGTGCATCTTCTACTTTCCTGACTGTTAAAGCTGCACTAACTTTTCCATGGTTATTAAAACAGCTGTGAACAAATTCATCTCCTCCAATTTAAATCAATTGCAAATAAAATTGAAAATTAAACAACAGATTTAACACGAATATTTTTTGTTGAGCTCATTTGTCCATCTGTTCAATAAGTTAGGTTCAAAATGGGGTTTTGAATTGAAAATGTTGCTTGTTTTTGTCGGGTTTTTACATTAGAATCAGTTTAAATGTGAATAATTACTTACAGACCCTGCAGTTACCTGGACTGACAGTTTGGACTGATATCAGGAAGAGTTGGAGTAAAACGTGAGCCTGAAAACATGGCGACCCCCAGAGTTCCCTCCAGATCTGCTCAAGCTGTTTGTGCTTCATAATGAGATGCCAACAAAGTGTGTTGTTCAGCAAATATCTGGCAGCTGTGTCTGTGTATCTCCCCACCGCCGCCTGGGCAAACAACTGCTGGACTGACCAGCCGGATGCTCTCTGCTGGTGGTCAGCACTTTGGTATCTTCAGAGCTTTAATCCTCAACTTTGCGCTCTGTGTCCTGCACCTTTCTGACAGCAGCCATGTCCACGGCGAGGCAGGCCGCCTGAAAGAGCCGCTCAGATATGAAAATTTATGTCCACACTTGCATTTTAAATGCTTTTTTCTTCCCTTTTCAGAAAAGTTTTCTGTCCACATAGAAAGTTGAAAGCTGTGTTGCATCATCTGGTGGAATGGGTCAGGCACACAGGAGTGTTGGGTTTTCACAGGTCTTCACTGTCTGACTGCAGGGCTGCATACGCACAGTTCAGTTCATACCGAGGAGCAGTTTCTGCCTCCGTCCTTTCAGACTCCATGAACACGATGAACAGCTGGTGGTTTTCAAGCTTTTCTGTCTGTTGTGTTTCAATAAATATGTCATTTTGCTCATCAGCTGTCACACATCAGAGATCTGGTTTTGGAGAAATATCAAATTTAACTTAATGTTTTAAAATGAGCAATTTTAAAAATGTTTTATTTCTCTGGTGCCAAGAGTTTAAATATCTGTCCGACAGACGTCTTGGCTTTGTGGGAAGGTTTGCTTTCATTCGTTTTTGCATAAATGAGGTTAATCTCTGCTGATGATGATGATTTCACACCAGACTCTAAATCAGTGGAGTCCAAACTTTTTCTCCCTGGAGCCAAAACTGAAAAATGTAAGGTTTGTTTTGCACATTTCAGCAACAAGGCAGTTCAAAGTTCTTTACATCGTAAAAACACGAAAATAAAAACTCACAAACACAACATACAGTCACCAGATGAGAAACCAGTAACAAACATCGAGTGCCGTTGTTAAAAATCAACATTACTCATCAAATATGACCAATTTTCTACTTATCATGGTTCAGAGCAGCTCTAACGGTTTTTAGCTTAGATTTAAAGGAACTCAGTGTTTCGGCTGTTTTGTAGTTTTCTGGAAGTTTGTTCCAGATTTGTGGAGCACAGAAGCTGAAAGCTGCTTCTCCATGTTTGGTTCTGGTTCTGGATGCAGAACCAGAACACCCAAAAGGTCTGGAGGGTTGCCATGACGATGACAGGCCTGTAACGTATTATGGTGCCAAGCCTTCAGTGATTTATAAACTAACAGTATTTTGAAGTTTATTCTCTCGCTGTAGAACTGGGTGATGTGCTCTGACCTCCTGGTTTTAGTCAGAACTCCAGCAGCAGCGTTCTGGATCAGCTGGAGGATTTTCTACTCAGACCTGTGAAGACGCTGCTGCTGTAATCAATGCGACTAAAGAGAAACGCCTGGAGGAGTTTTCTTCCTGGGACTTTAGTCCTTAGTCTCTTGGAATCATTTTGTTCTGCAAAATAGTTCAAGCTCATAAAAGTCTTCAAATGTGGACAAAAATTAGGTTTTTACTTTGACTAGGCCATCAGTACAGCTAATTATGTTTTGATTTAAGCCTGTGGATAGTTTTGGAGGATCGTAAACATTATTACTTGGAATGTATTGTGACAATAACTGATAAATAATAAATGCCCCCAATGTACTTCTGATAGTAGAGTTGAAGACAGGAAAGATGAATTTAGCAACACCAGGTGTGCTGACAGAGAGTCTGACCTCATGCAGACGTTTGGTGATGCTGAGCGCCTCGGCTGGACCGAACGCAGCTCTAACTGCATAACGATCCATAAGAACCAGAACATCAGCGCTAATGAATGGGCGGCTTTCTGTGTGTGTGGTCATGTTTGCGTGCGCCATGATTGACAGTTGGCTAGCCGTGTTTCCTTCAGCCAGGGCCTCCCTTTTCACTGAGTACTGTGTCAATGTGTGTGCCGCACACACACATTCACACACACACACACGCACACACACACACACACACACGCACGCGTGCTATGCTTTTGCAGACACACAAAGGGAGAAAAGCCCACTGTGGCTCCTCCATCAGGCAGCGCTGCAGAAAAAACACAGACGCTGAAAATGTGTCGGCTCTCATGCATATGGAGGTGTTAGCATGCATGTGTAATATGCATTTGTGTGAACGTGCAAAACCACATGTGAATATTTAGTGTGTGTGTGTGTAACAGGCATTAGCATTCAGTGATGGTTGTGGCCTTTCTAAAAGCTCCCATGGTGCAGCGGGCCTTTCTCTCCGTTTTGCGGTTTTTGAAACATGCGATCCCGTTCTCCCTCCTCAGGTCAGAATTAAAATCCTGCTGCTGGTTCAGATTGATCAGATAAATCTGAGTTATTTCACTCAGAGCGCTGATCTTCTCTCTCTCATCTGGGTTTTGTTTTCTTCCTTTGGTTCAGTTTTTATTTAACTCCAAGCTGCTGTCTGGTTTCTGCTGCCATGCACTCCCTCATATGAACTTTGACCCCGGATGCTTGAAGGTGGATCTCATTCCTCCAAATAAAACCCAGCAGTGCTGACTGTGTGGCGGTTTGGTGGTTTTATTTTTGCTGCTGCTTTAACTCGTGTAGGCAGCAGTCATTTCACTTCTTTATTTTGAAAATGGAAGAGTTTAAAAATATTTAATTCTGCTTTTTGCAAAGTGCAGCTGGCATGATGAATATTTTGGAGAGTAAATAAAGAATATTGAGTTTCCAGTTCTAAATGTCATTAATTAAAAACCTGCTTAGAAGAAACTGAAGGAACTTCTGTGAAAGATGATTAAGTTATAAAAAAAAACATTTCTCCATCACTGTAGGAGATGAAAACTTTTATCATGTGTCAAACTGGAGGCCCGGGGGCCAAACCCGGCCCCCTGGTGCCTTTATGTGGCCGTCAGCTGCTTAAATCTTATTTTATGATCAAATCTAAACAATTTTAATCTGTCTGAGGCCAAATAACATTAAAACATAAACATGTTCAGTAGTTAGTTTTAGGATATTGAATACAGAAGCAGCTATTTATTAATATTTTAAGGTTTTTTTAATGGGTTTTGGGGACATTAAATAAATTGATACAACCCAATATGAAAATGGGTTTAACAGAAATTGTGATTCTTTGAAGGAATTCTGTCACTTTTTACACATTTGGATGTAATTTTTATTTATTACTATTAGATCTTAAATCTGCTCACCTGACAGGTAGATGTGTTGTTGGGTGGTTTTCTTTGGAGCAGGGCTGATGTTCTGGTTTTTAAAAGGATTCCTCTCTCCTCTGCTCATCTTTTCCTTCCTCCATTATTTGGGCCTTCATCCCCCCTTCCTCCTCCTCATCCTCCTCTTCCTGCTATTCATCTCTCCTCATCCCTTCACCTGCTGCCCTCCAGCCTCCATCCTGTGACAGACAGCGTGTCCTCACCTTGTAACGATCACAGACATCCAATATGTTTGGCTCGGGATCATCCCCCTGCGCGCGCATTGTACATCCGTTAAATGCTTTATTGATCAGCCTGCAGTTAATTACGGATCGCATCAAACCGGAGGCCGCAGGATGCGCCGTGCAGGTGCGCATCCGGACCTCAGCAGGTTACTCCAGTCAGACTCATCTCCATGCATTTCAGCGGAAAGGAACAAACCCTGCATCACTCTGTTTTAATCCAGAGCAGACCTTTAATGTATTCTGGATTAAAGCTCCGTGCACCTGACCACCCCCCCCTTTATTGTTAAACTCCATCTCAAATAGTTTTTGCACAAAACACAAAAAGTAAATAATAATATTAATATTAATAATAATAATAATAATAATAATAATAATAATAATAATAATAATAATAATAATATGTGGAACTTGCAGCAGCAGGCACCTTTTCTAGCTTGTTCCCCCTTTTCATCCCGTGTCACTTTCTCTTTGACATTGCCGTTTACTTTGCAAAAAGAAAAAAAGGAGCGAAAAAAAAATCTTTATCAAATCCCCATTCTGAGGCTTTCAATAAGGCAGGCCATTACCTCACTGGCGCTTTTGTTCGGCCTATACAAGAGAGAACAAAATGGTTATTCAGGAGGACGCTTTAGATTTTTATTGTGGGCTCGCTATTCACAAAGAGCACCGTTATTGTATTAAAAAGAACCATCTGTGGCAGAAACAATGGCTTCAAATTATCTGTGAATACCCAGTGAACAAAATATAAAGCTTTTTCCTGCTCATTATGTGGGCTAAGCTAGGGGGTGGAAGATAGGAGAGGCACAGACTTTGCTATAACTGACTTTTGTTGTTCTTGCTTGCATTCTTCTCCTTTTTAAATCGGCCCCCTTTTCACATTGTGTGTCGCCATAAACGGCTTTTCTTGTTGCAGAGACTCGCGGAGAGAAGACAAGCGGAGCTCCAGACAGAGAGCGGGGCTGCGCGGCTCCGCACGCCCAGCGAAGGCACCCCGGCGGTCGGATCCGAACCGCGCGGACTCCCGGGGGCTACGGAGGGGAGGCGACATGCGGGACGGGACGCAGCCGGACCTGGAGCTGCTGCCGCCGGACTCATTTGGGCCGCGGCCACGGCTGAAGATTTCCGGGGAAGTTGAGCGAAACGGCGAGTTGTTTAATTTGTGCCAATCAAGAGGAGAGGAAGACAAGTCCCGAAGTGGCAGTAAGTTGAACTGCGATGGAGAGGAGAAGCCCCGAGCGAGAGGCTCTGCGTCCGTGTGCATGTAAGTGTGTGTTTCAGCTGGTGTGTGTGTGTGAGAGCGTGTGTGTGTGTTAAGCATGCAGTGTTGTGGAATGACACCGCATGGCTTTATGAACTTGACTCTCAGATGTTTTTCGCTTTGGGCAGTTTAGAAAAATAACAAACATTATGGGGAATATTTTATATTTGACAATTTAACGACAGAATATTATTAAAGCGATTAATATTAAATAATTCACATTTTCACCGAACTGGACTCATTTGTGCAACTTTTTTCCCCCATTTGATTGGATTTCCTTTAACTATGTTTTTTAAAGATTAATGTGAATAAATATTTGTTTTCGAACTATAATCTATATAAAATTTAACTTATATTTATTTTAGCGCATATTGTGTTAAGCCTGAGTATAAATTCTAATAAATATCAAACGGTGGGTTTTTATTTGAATTTTCTCTGATCAGATCGAGTCGGACTGCTGCGTTTTGTTCTGCACGGCCCCTAGTGGCTGCAAATACATTATCATTTTATCTGCATCTTCTTTGACTCTTTCGTTATGAACAAATCCATTATCGTTTCATTTTGCTATTATTAATGTTTCTCTGTATTTTTGGCATGTGTGTATTTATATTTGGTCTGGTAAGCTTGCACAATTTTTGGCGCAACAAGTTAAAAACTTAACCGGGGTCCTTCGCAGCTTGAATTAGATTTCAGCTCCAGTGTGTTTTTACTCTCTCCTGCTCTTGTGCCTCCATCAAACCGTGTTTTTGGTGTCGCGCCGCTTGTTGTATATTTTTGCAGGATCCGTCCTGGATGGTGTGGCGGGGGGTCGCAGGGAGCCGCCCCGCTAGTTTCCCCCGGTTTTTGTCAAGCAGCGGCTTTAATTCGGGATGATTGTGGATGCAGGGGCCATTCCCGCGGTTGGCTGGGGGCCTTGCTTTCAGACAGCAGCAGGGCCCCGCTGTTCCTTTATTATCATAAGCAGATTAGAGGTAGCGGGGAACACACTCAGATGCAGAAAGCAGCCGAGCGGCCCATTTCAACCTTGCATCATAATGGACCGAGCTGCATGTGTCGCCCCTCGCTGCCTATTAAGCACAAGATGAATCTTATGTAAGGTGGCCGAGGCCGGCATAATGAGAGCGGGGAGGGGGGTCTGCCCTCCATTTATTATCAAATGACTAAAACAAAAATAATATGTCTTGATCTCTGTGCCTTTATGATTTAATCTGGATGCTCGTGTTTACGTGAAATCATGTGTGATTGATTTAGCTTCGGTTTGCTGCTGCTGGTAGAATAAAAAAAGTTTCGCTTCTGTATGAACATTTTTTTACGTATTTTATTTGTGCTGAACTGATCTGAGGAGCAGCAGTTGTTTGCAGTTTGAGTTTCGTCCACTAGGCGGCGCTTGTGTCACGCAGCACGGCGTGTTTCTGCGGGATGAAACATCCAGCTTCTGAAAACTTTTACTCTGAATCCACTCACTGCTCTGATTACAACAGAACCAGCTGTTGGATTTTTTATATATATATATTCACTCCAAACTCACCAACATGTTTGTTGGAATTAGATTTGGAATAAATCCGCTTTATTTTGAATTATTCCTCATATTTTATTTCTCCTCCCTGCACACTGCCAGCAGCAGCACCAGAGGAAGTGGAAGTGGAGTTGGGTCTTTGTCCGGACAGATGTAGCGACAACATCCCAAACAAAAAAAGCGTTTATTTGTGCTGAGATGAGCCCGTCTGCCTTCTGTGTGTTGGCATTCAACTTGGCTAAACAAAAGAAGAAGAAGGAGAAGAAGAGGGGAGGGGGGCGTCTTGGATTACCTTTCCTCTTTTCAACGCTAAAACCCGCCATGGCTTCTTCCATTCAGCGCTTTGAGTTAACTAACAAAGTTTATTTAAGTGTTGTTGTTTTATCAGGCCTGGAAATGAGGGGAATTAAAACCTTTAAAAAATGAAACAACAGGAGTGACAGGAGCTACTAAAACAAATTGATCCTGACAAATTAATTGAATTATAACTTTTGGTTTAATCTTTACAATCTATCAGAGGATATTTTTGTCTCATACATACAATCTCTGAATATCTTTTAAACTCCAAGTAAATAGGAAGTTTAAGACATTATTTAATTAGTTTTATTTTGTATATAAAAAGTCATGTTATACATACATAACCCCGGATAAAAAGTATTTTCAGAAGTGTGTAAAATAGTAAACATGTACTTTATATTGGATGTTGAGCCTGAGAGTGAGAGCGCTTCCTCTGCCGCTTCGGGGCATTTAGGCCCCGCCCATTATGCTAATTAAGGCTCTCATTGGCGCGTCGTGGAGAACGCGCGCTCTGATTGGCCAGGTCGAAGCCATTTATTCTCTGACAGCCCAGTCACATGAATGGTTGTCTATTAACTTGTCCAAAAACTATCTGGAGTTGTCAAGGCTCAGGCGGACAGAGCAGCGAAAAAGTGCAGTTTGTTGATGCTTTTTCCACCAAGCGGGAGAAGTTTTTGTGGACACAACATCGCGGGGACCTTTTTGGGAAAAGCCTCTCTTGTCACACACACTCACACGCTGACTCTGTGACACACACTCACTCGGTGGGGAAAGGGAGAGAGAAGGGAGAGTGTGTGGAGACGCGACTTGATGCTTGTTTTTGTCCAGAGAAAAGTTGCAGAGAAGATCGACAGGTAACTTTTTCCCTCTCCTGCCTCCGTCTGCCTCCGGCTGCTGGAGTTTGTCCCCTTCCTCTTTTCGGCTCGGAAGCTCCAAACTGAAAGCTGTTCCTCATGTATAACATGATGGAGACTGAACTGAAGCCCCCAGCTCCCCAGACCAACACGGGGGGCACGGGCAACACCAACACCCCTGGGAACGGCCCGAACCAGAAAAACAGCCCGGAGCGGGTCAAGAGACCCATGAACGCGTTCATGGTGTGGTCCCGGGGCCAGAGGAGGAAGATGGCGCAAGAAAACCCCAAAATGCACAACTCCGAAATCAGCAAGAGGCTGGGCGCCGAGTGGAAACTTCTGTCGGAGAGCGAGAAGAGACCGTTCATCGACGAAGCCAAGCGGCTGAGGGCCCTGCACATGAAGGAGCATCCGGATTACAAATACCGGCCCCGGCGGAAAACCAAGACCCTCATGAAGAAGGACAAGTACACCCTGCCCGGCGGGCTGCTGGCCCCTGGAGGAAACGGGATGGGGACTGGGGTCGGCGTGGGAGTGGGGGCCGGACTGGGCGGTGGGGTGAACCAGCGGATGGACAGCTACGCGGCGCACATGAACGGCTGGACCAACGGCGGCTACGGGATGATGCAGGATCAGCTGAGCTACCAGCACCCGGGGCTGAACGCGCACAATCCGGGCCAGATGCAGTCCATGCACCGCTACGACATGAGCGCCCTGCAGTACAACTCCATGACGAGCTCCCAGAGCTACATGAACGGCTCCCCGACCTACTCCATGTCCTACTCCCAGCAGAGCACGCCGGGGATGACCGCGCTGGGCTCCATGGGGCCCTCCTCGGTGGTCAAGTCCGAGTCCAGCAGCTCCAGCCCGCCCGTCGTCACCTCGTCGTCCCACCGGGCCGCCCCGGGCTGCCAAAGCGGCGACCTGAGGGACATGATCAGCATGTACCTGCCGGGGGCCGAGGTGAGCGATCAGAGCGCCCAGAGCAGGTTACACATGTCCGGGCACTACCAGAGCACCGTGCCCGGGACGACTATCAACGGCACGCTGCCATTAACTCACATGTAAGAGACTCGGAACCCAGTAAGAGAAGAAGAAGAAGAAAAAACAACCCGAACTTTTATAAGAGAAACTCTGGACTACTTAACGTTGGACTATTTTTGTACAGAAAAATTTCGGGGTGGAAAAAGTTGTATAGAAGTCTCCAAGAAAAAGGAAACCACTCTTTTTTTATCTCTTTCATTTAATAAGGAAGCTCTAGAGGAACGGTAGGAGACCCCCTTCACCGCCGGTGAAGTTTGGAAATCTAGAAAGTGGGAGTCGCAATCAAATGTTTTATTATTGCAATCACCTTTTGTACAGTATTTATCAAAGAAACATTACAATCAGATGAAATTGTTAAACTGCAAGAGGTTGCAATTTTTATATAAAGCAACGCCAGTTCTGCAGAAAATATTAAAAGGTGAAAATGGCAGAACTGGGATTATATGCTCCTTAATTACTGCAAACATTGGAAAGAAAAGGGACATAAGCAGGTAATACTGTTTTTTTTTTTCTTTTAAAGGTCAATATTACTAAACTTTTTTTCAATTTTCTTTTACAAAAACATGACACTTTTTCCTGTCATAGGTTGTTAATTTATATTTCCGTCTCCCACTTCTCATCTGTTAGGGATATGACGCTTGTGCTCTTTATTTTCTAATTGATTTGTACAGTTTCTGTATATTTACTGTGACATTTTAAGTTTTTATTTCCAAATCCATTCCCGTAGTTGTATTTTTTAAAAGAATTGTGGCCTGTACGCAGAAGCCAACCACTCCATGTATATATTACCGGAACTAATACCATCCTTATAACAGTTACAATTTCAGCTGAGTATATATATTTTTTTTCAATATGCAGTTTGAAAAATGAATAAATTTTTTGAAATTTGGATACTTGAAATTGTTTGAGTTTTGATTTTTCTTTCTCACTCATGTTGTGTTGGCAGGCTCTCATCACGTGTTGTCATCTGTCTGTTTATGATTTATTTTTATTTTAAAGCAAATTGAGGATGACTTTTTTTTGCTACTTTAAAGCCAGTTCCTATTTGCGCTCCTTTTTAGCAGGATGTCAGCACAAATAACCAACTGCTTCAGCATCCCACCGTATTTTCTAATGGCCTCATCAGTAAAAGCGGGAAAGATTTTCCATCCGCAGGTATAGACCGTTATTTCTCTTCTTCTGTAACAGATTTTTCAGAGTTTTGTTGCTGAAGCCGATTAGTTAAACTTCTGCATTTTTTAATGTTAACCTCGTTTTAAATGTTTAATATTTCTGCAGTAATGGATGTTATGTTGCTATTCTCAACCAAACCGTTTGAGTTCAAAGTGTGGGCCTGGTTTCGTTCGCAGAGCGTTTCCTCTCTTCATGCTGTAAATCCCAGAGTTGTCTTAACCGGATAACGTTTTAAATTAGCGGTAAATTGAAGGGGAGTCCGCTAAAAAAAATTTAAAAAAGACGAAGCCAGGCGGAAAAGCGCCTTTTTCTAATGGCTCCACGCAGATCCTCCGTTTTTAATTGAATGTTTAATCAAACTGCTCCTGCTGTTCCGTTAACCCACCAACACTTTCCTCTGTTTTTGTTAAATAAGATGAGGGGAAAAAATCCTGCATGCATCTTAATGTCAAGCTGATCCGAACCAATAATAATAATAATAATAATAATAATAATAATAATAATAATAATAATAATAATCCTTATGATGAGCTAACAGCTCGGCCTTAATTTTCCTAACCGTTTTAAATCTGGGGGGAGTGTGTCACTCTGTGTGCGTGTGTGTGTGTGTGTGTGTGTGTGTGTGTGTGTGTGTGTGTGTGTGTGTGTGTGTGTGTGTGTGTGTGTGTGTGTGTGTGAGGTAGATTAGGGCCGTTGTGTCTTTGCAGGCTTGGTCCCCGGGGGAGCGGCAGATGAATATTTGAAGAGGCCACTCGGTATTTATCCATCTCCTTCTCAGTCTCTCAGGCGGACTTTGAAGAGGTCAGGGGATCGTTGCTTGGCCCATTAATTATTGATCCGAACAGCTGAATTGCTTGTAATAGCCGAGAAGGCCGCTGATAAACAATTTGTTTCTAAAAGGTCGCAGTGGACGCGTTAAATTCCCTCATGTTTTTTCTTTTTTGTTACATTTTATTCCCATGAACGCTGGGCCCCTGCAGGCCCCGAGGCCCCGTAAAATTAATAATTTCTCTCCCTATATCAGCTCTGTAGCTTTGATGTGATGGAAAAAGGCTTTTTGAACACATGGAGCGCTTGATGTATTTTTCAAAGCTGATACAACGTGTTGGTGACACCTAAAGAGAAAACTCAGCGAGCTTTAAAAGCAGAGAAACTCAATGTTTCATTAATGCTAACTGAAGAAAACGATTTCATTTGTTCTTTTCCACTAATAATTCACAGTTTACGCACTTTGTTTTCCTTTCAAATTCAGGATATTTTAATTAAAAAAGAAAAATGATAAACATACAAGAGGCAAAAATGTAATAGTAAACATTACCCCACATTTGTTTTGTGAAAAAAGGTCGAGTCCACAAGGCGCCCTTGTTCAAACATTAAATAAAGGCGCTGCCAGCCTGCGCAAACACAGGTGATGGACGGAATGAAGGGCCTGAAATGTCTCAGAAAAATGAAATAAAATCTGATCAAAAGGTCAAATGTGTCAAACTGACCGGCAGAGTGGAGATAAAACAAGTCAAAGCAGAAAAACTTAGTTCCACATCCATCCATCCATCCATCCATCCATCCATCCATCCATCCATCCATCCATCCATCCATCCGTCCGTTTCTCGCGTGCAGTCTGGCGGCCGGAGCTCGAGGCTATTTGGTCTGCAACAGGTGGTGAGCGCGCGCCACGTTCCCCCTCATTTTACCTCCCAGATTAAAAAAAAACACAACAAAACAGAACAAAACACCGTCCAGATGTTATCTGCTGGCTGCGAAACACCGACACGATTAATAACAAACGCGTTCATCTTTTTTTTTTTTTTTACTATTATTATTATTTCTGCGCGTGAAAAGAAACAAAAAATGACTTAAATTTGAATATTTATTTCCGACTAAAATCTCTAATCCTGCAGAAATGTCTGGTAAAAAAGTAAAACTCTTTTAATCCATCAGAACACGGTTGGTTCGTTTATGGGCCACTGGTTTTATCCATCAAATCCGTTATTGTCTCTGTTTGTTGTTGGGATTAGATTATTTTTTTTCCTTTAAATTAGGTCAAATGACCCGGCTGCACGCGCGCGCGCACACACGCAAACAATACGACCTTTGCGGCTCCTAATCCCACGAGAGCCACTTTCCTTTTTCACCACGATGATGATGATGATGATGATGACTGGGGAGGGGGGCTGGTCATGACGTCACTTCCACATTAAACTCTCCCTCTGTTTCTTGCTGTTTCACACCAACTTTGGTTTGAGTTGTAAACTCTAGAAGAACCTTTAGTTTTGGTCAGAGTTGAGGTTCGGTCCAGCCGAACTGAAGCTGAAGCTGAAGCTGCTCCACCGGTGGAGGCGAAACGTGACGCGGAATGAATTAATTTTCATAATTCAGTGATTTCTGTTGCAGAATGGATGAATAGCAAAACGATCAGAGCTGAGAGTTTCAGCTGTGTGTGTGTGTGTGTGTGTGTGTGTGTGTGTGTGTGTGTGTGTGTGTGTGTGTGTGTGTGTGTGTGTGTGTGTGTGTGTGTGTGTGTGTGTGTGTGTGTTTGGAGCAGAGAGGGACTGAATGGCAGCCAGTAGCCTGCTGATCTAGCGCAGGTGCAGGGAAGGGAAGCGAGTGGTGTGTGAGTGAGAGAGAGAGAGGGGGGGGGGGATGGTGTGTGTGTCTTCTACAGAAACCCATACACACACACACACTTTCTCACTCACACGCGCGCGCGCACTTTCCTCCTTTGAAAAGGACCACACACTGACACGGACCATCATGCCATCAGCCTCGCGCGGCTCTCGGCCCGCAGCCTCAGAGGGCTCGGGGCCTCCGCGGGCCCCCACCCATTTACCCCCCCCCCTCCCCCCACCTCCACGTCACCAGCGACCCCAGCTCCGTTTATCATTTCTGCTCATTGATGCTGACAGCTTTATAGAGCGCCATCATTGCAGGAATGCGCAGTTCGCCGCGGACCACAACTCCACGAAACTAAAGCGACAACTCTTGTTTGTCCAGCTTTACTGTAACTGCAACTCGTGTTTATTCATTTTTTATTATTATTTTGCTCTCAGATTCTTCAAAATAATAGAAAATAGAGATCTTAAAAACGAAAAAGTACGTCATAAAATCCAGCTCGATATCTGGATCAACTGCGTAAAATGTTCGATTTGGATGCGAATCTGCCGGTTTATGGAAGCAAAAGTAGATTCTAAGTTTCAAAGGCTTTCTAAAACTTTTTCTACTCGCATGGTTCCTTTTTTTAATGCAGCCTAATTTGTCCCTGCTTAAGTCTTGAGAGTCAGCGGGGCATTCAGAGGTTAATCTTTCGTGTCTTTAATGTGAAATTGTGGTAAAGAAAAAACAAACAATAAATGTTCCGTTTGGTTTGATCAGAAGAATAAACCTGCTGCCTCTGGTAAACCTGAACACTTTCAGTTCATTTAACCTTCAACCGAATCAGAACAGAATTCAAGTTTCAAACTAAACTTTCTTCTTCTTCTCTTACGTTTTTTCCTGCTTACGCGTTTTTATTTATCGCGGCGCTTCCAGCCGTCAGATTCCTGCATGCAGATTAATTTCCGCCATTGTCAGAGATGTAAAACCCGAGTGTCATTGTGCGCATTGTCTTATAACAAATTCGAGTTAATACAGCCATAATGATAGTATAACGGCGCGCTAATTGGCCTTTTTTGCTTCACAACAATGCAACCAGATCAACATCTCTTTATTATTTAATAACGTCAAACGCTTGGCTGGCTGTGCTGCTGCTGAGCCCTGCTGGCTGCAGCAGCGAGGAGGACAATGCAGCTCCCAGCCTGGAGGCTCACACTGTACTGGTCCATAATAATAATAATAATAATAATAATAATAATAATAATAATAATAATAATAATAATAATAATAGCTTTGCTTCTGCTAGCTGCTTGATGCAACAGGTGATGGTGCAGCTGAGTTGGAGCCTCAAATGAAACTCCACCGACTGATCTGAAGGTCGTTTGCTCTCCAAAGTGACTTAGTTTTAGTTTAAGTCAGTTTTAGTGTTTATGATCCTTCATTTCATCTCAGAAGACAAAAACTGAAAGGCTGCCTTTCTAATTAGGCCGAATTTATAATTAGGCCATTTTTCCCCCAACATTCACTCCTTTAGAGTCATAAACTGCAAAAACACAAAATCTAACCAAGAATATTTGGTCTATTTTCTGGTGCAAATATCACATTTAAAATAAGACAAAACTGACTTACAAGAAACTTTTTTATCAAGTTATAGGAGATTGTTTTAGGTCAACAGTTCCTTAAAATTGACATTCTCTTTTTACATATAGAAGTGAAATATAATCTAATGGAACTAGAAGTTTTTATCAATGTTAAGGATTTATTGACCTAAAATAAGCTCCTATATGTTGCTGTAAGTTAGTTTTGTTTCATTTCAAGTGTTCTGAGATATTTCACTAGAACTAAACAGAAATACTTGGTAAGATTTTATGTTTTTACAGTGTTTGTTCTGTTTATTGCCTCACTGTGTGAGAAATGATGTTAGACACAAGCAGCATCACATTCTGGCATATCAATCTAAGAATACTTTGCACAATTACAACTTATTTTTTTACATTTATTTCTTTTAAATCCTAAAAAGAGCCAACCTTTAAGAATTTCAAACTCTTAAATCCAGTTTGTGTTGTTTTATTGTGGCCTGTAGTCAGCATCTTGGTGAGGTGAAAGTGAATAAAAATAAAAAGAGTGATAGTTGGGTCTCAGTAAACAGGTCAATGTTCTTTGGGGCTTCAGTTTGACTCAGTTTTCTTATGCTTTGGGCCGGCTTTGCTTCCAGCCAGGCGACTCCAGGCAGCCTGGATGTGAATAAAAACCCACCGTAGCTGCAGCGCAGAGCGTTTCCTCCCATAAACTCTCACTGCCTGCAGATTTCCACCCAGTTGGCTGAAGCGTCTCGACTCATCCGGCTGCAGCTTTGATTTATTTTTCCTGTTGAATGAGGGGAAGTAGATTTTTCTTCTTAAATACAAAGAAAAATTACAAAATCTCACTGAGTGTTTTTATTCTAGTTTCTAGTGTAAGTTTCAAAGTCCAGTTGAAATAAGACAAAACTGACTTTTCAGCAGATATAGGAGCTTATTTGAGGTCAATGGTTCCTTAATATTGATGAAAGTAATGAAAATAATCTGCCAGTGGAACAAGCTCTTCTTCATCAATATGAAGGAATTATTGATGTAAAACAGAGGTGTCCAAAGTGTGGCCTGGGGGCCATTTGTGGCCCTTGAAATGATTTTGTTCGGCCCCTGACCAAAGTCAAGAATGGTAAAAATTTGGCCTACAAAACAATAATTGATGACCCAAATAATTTGGTCTGTTTTTGTTTTAGAAAGCAACAGATTAGAGCCTTTTTATGTTCTGGTCTCTCAGATTTCATAAAAGTTGGGTTTATTGTTGAGCAGTGAAAACTAAAAAAGTAAAACAGATAACAGGAAACTTATTGTTGCATTTTTCTAAACATGTTGTGCCCCACCAGCAGATGAAGTTTTCCAGTTTTGGCTCCACAGGCAAAAAAGTTTGGACATCAGTGACGTAAAACAAGCTTCTTGTATGTTACCTCAAGTGTATTAAGATATTTATACTAGAAACCAGAGCATATATTTTTGCAGTGTATGTTTGTCAGAACCGTCAAATGGTTATAAAATACGAGGTGATTTTCATTCTTAGCTGCCAAAAATAAAAGTTTCTCCATCATGGATTGAGTCAGCAGGTGTTGGGAACCAGCTGATGTAATTTCACATGTAAGCAGTTTGACTGTCTGAGCTGGAGCTGCTTCTTCTGCGATCAGGGACTCTTTGATATGGAAGGCTGTTGAGCTGATGGGACTGAATCATCATTAACAAGCCAGCAGACACAGGAACCCCCCCCCCCCCTCTGCTCTCTGGTCTCATTTCCCAGCATAGACACTAACCTCTTTCACTCTGTCATCAGCCTGGCTCTCTCCCTCCACCGACTCCGGCGTAAAACAGCGCAGTCCATTGTTCGCAGCCTCCCTCCCCCCGCCTGGCCCCCGACCCAACTGTTGACCAACAACTCCATTCGCACATTAAATCGGGGGAGGATTGCCGGCCGGCGCTGCCTGTCCTATTTTGGAATATGACACAGTCAGAGATGCATGCAGGCTGGGAAAGAAGCAGCTCCAGAAGGGATGAGAAGGTGTGGCGCTGTGAGAGGGGGGCCCAAAGTGCGGTTTGGGGGCCATTTGAGGTTCTTGGAGTTGTTTTTTGTGGCCGCCTGGATGCAGTTTAGAAATGGTTTAAATGGGACTCCAGCAAACAGAGCAGATGGAGATGGAGAGTTTTATTTTTGTTTTGTATGAGATTTTCAAAGATAAATTTATATCTTAGAGGGACATTATTATTATTATTATTATTATTATTATTATTATTATTGTAATAAACTTCATTTAGACAGGACAATGTTCAGCTGAATCATAAATATCTTCATTTATTCTGTAATCTGAACCAGATTGTAGCAAAAGCTAATTTGCATCTGCAGCCCATCCACAGGTTATAAAACTGGATATACAATAAAATAACGAGATAAAACTGAAAATATAACAACACAAATTGCTTTCTAATCACAGTATTGAATGTTTTCCAGGCACATGGTGCCATGTTACAGCATTTTATACCCTCAGTTGTTAGAAAAATGCTACATTTATAAATTATGGCTTAAAAGAAATTTTACTTCCTGATTCAAAACCTTGATTTTGAGCCTCTGTCTCTTTAAAATCTGAAGCTCCGCCTTCATGAAGTCAACATGGCTCCTCTATTAACCCTTTAACAATGTTTTTACCACTGAGCAGCAGCTCCTGCAATGAGCTCCATCTGCTGTTTGCTAATCGCTGCTGGCTAGTCTGAAGGAGAAACTTCAGCGTCTTGAGGGCGGGGCTTGGTCCACCCAGGCGTTTTGAACATCTGAATGGTTGCCATGGAGATTTAAGGATTTCTCAAACATTCATGAAAGAATCAAAGCAACACTCCAGGTTTGTTTTTGATGAGAGAATCACGTTATAACATGATGGAAATACTGTTTCATTAAAATATCAAATCCTCATTTGTTGCTCAGCAGTTAAAATGAAAAAAATTCAGATTATTTTCCATTTTTAACTAAAAATTTTTAGCTTAAACTTGAAGGTTTTTATCAAAGAGAACAAAAAGGTTACATCAAACATTAGTTTGTGGATGAACAAATATACAAAAATACTGTTTGTGTTAGTGGAGCTAATTAAATTAAATATGCTGGTTTAGTCAACCACTATTTCCTGTTGTTCTTCCCAGAATGGATTTATTATAAAGAAAAATGTCAGACCTGTCACTAGACGTGTGACTGACATCAGAGTCACTATGAGCATTAATAAGATTTCTGACTCACAGCAGTAACATGTTCTGCCCTTATTACAAAAAATAATAACTTTGCTCTCTTTTTTTGTGAGTGAGCAACACAGATGAGCAAAACGTCGAAGAATCAGCAAGAATTTAACTAATTTAGTAAAATAAGTAGATTTGATTGACTTATTTAGGTTTTAGTTGGTTCAATTCAAACAAATATCAATCAGCAACCAGATAAATAAAAGATACAGAAACTTAAATGGAAATTTTATTGGTTAAATGTTTTAGGTACGGATGACTCACATTTCAAAATAAAAGCCTTATAATCAGCATGATGACTGAGGACAGTCATGTCTGGATGTTTTTACACCAGCACAAATATATAAGATAAAATCAGAGGAGTTCCTATTCTAATGTCTATAAACAACAAATAAAATGTTTACATTCATAAAAAATTTACTCAAAGATGTTTAATATGGTTCAAAGACAAAGCATCATGCTGTTAGTTTAAATTGTCTGAAACTGTTCTGATTTTTCACATTTCATTTATCTGTACAGATAACTGTTAATACACTGTAAAACCAGAGGAGTAAATTCAACTTTGCACTTTTATTGAAACTGAAATGTCAGAAAAAATATTTTTAAATTGAGTACAAACAGCGAGCATTGTTTGATTTTAAATTATTCATGTGAATGGCATTAACTTGAATCATTTATATAACATAAAGTCAGATGTTTCTTGTTTACTAATATTACATTTTCCCTCCATAGAAATAATCCCAACATTTAACATGAACTGATGTATTGTGACAGGTCTAGTTAAACCCACTCAGCCGCCAATTATAGCACCAATGGAAATCTTTCATTTTTATATCTTCAAACATTGTTTTGGTTTTAAACATGTTATTGTTACTGATTTATTGAATTTGGCCTAAAATCAAAAACTTTATTGTTTGACAGTGAAAATACACCTAAAGGAAGCAAAAGTACAAAAAACCCCAGATTTTCAACTAAACCTTTGGCTTATGTTTTATGTTTTACACATTCAAACCTAATTTGATCATAAAAGATTCATGATGTGAATTTCTTTCTGTGCTAATCGACGTGACTCAGACTGAGTGAAGTCTGCGTTACTTAAACACATAAATCCTGCCGTCTGAGTGTGAGCTTTACTTCCTGTAGAGCTGCAGACGAGACGTTTTAGTGTTTTTAAGGGCAGGTCTGCATTACAGCGTGTCAGGAGTTCAGATACTGTGTGTAGCTGACATGAAGATGACAGCCACACACACACACACACACACACTGAAATGTTGTACAGATCTTCCTTTTGTTCCTGTTTTCTCTTTTCCTCACCAACAGCTACAAAGGAAACATCCTTATCGTTGAAATATGCGACCCAGTGTTTGTATGAGTGGAATGAATTTCAGATATTACAAAATCATGGCGGCTCACAGACTCAGAACCCAAAATGCTACTAGTTTACTTAAGGTGTAGTTGATGAAGTTCATATTTTTAACATTTTATGTAATGGGAATATAACATCTTTCTTTTAAAAGTGATACAAAATGTAACTTTAAAACTTCATCTGTAATATGACATGTCTGTAAAAGTAATCTGACTTCAGGAAGAATATCTGATGATGTTAATGGGGATAGACACGTAAACATAAATTCCCCATTACATAGAATACATTAATTTTTCTGTTGTTTTTTTAATAGAAGTTGTAATAAATGAGTTCATAATGCATCATAAAATCAGACGCCATGTTTGCAGATGATACTGTGTTTTACATTGTAATCTTAGACTGAGCCTCACATTTTGATGATTCATGACTGACACGTTTAGACGCGGCTGCTGTGTGTCAAACGGTAAAAACGTCTTAATGGAGCGTTAACTCATGAACCTCATACGGCTGCGTGTGTGTCGAGCGTTTACGGCTCATAAAAACCTGCCTGTTGACGTGAAATCCTCCGTTTTCACGTCGGCTCTGCCCTCTTTTCTGTCATCTAAAAAAAGGAAAGAGTCGTTCTTGTTGACTGCAGCGCAGATTTCGATTGATTGCATCAGTCACTATCGGCCGTTCTGGAGCTGGTGACTTTGAGGTCTCTGTGTGTGTGTGCGTGTGTGTGTGTGTGTGTGTGTGTGTGTGTGTGCGTGTGTGTGCGTGTGTGTGTGTGTGTGTGTGTGTGCGTGTGTGTGTGAGATAGAAGCTGTTGTTGAATGGAAGAGTGGCCTCTTTCAGTGTGTGTGTCCCCTCAGGGCCAGTGGGGACGTATAATCAGACAGGACAGTCACAGAGGGACGGACAGACGGACAGAGGGACAGACGCTCCACACTGGAGCTGCTTCTTTCTCGCTCTGAGGCTCATTTTTCCCTCATTTCAAAAGGACGTTTGTACAGAACAGGATCAGGACCACTGGGTGGCGGGGGGAATAAAAATGTACGTTTTTATCAGAATTCAGAATTACATTTTGGAATTCTGACTTTCATCTCAGATTTTAGACTTTTTTCTCAGAATTCTGACATTAAAGTTTAATTGATAAACTGTAAATCCTCTTCCGTACGTTTTTTTTACTCTTCATAAACTAAATTCACTTCTGTGAGATTTTATATCTAAACCTTCAGAGCAGTGTCTTTTCATAGTCAATCTAACAGTTGGATTAGATTAGATTAGATTAGATTAGATTAGATTAGATTAGATTAGATTAGATTAGATAGTGTTTCTCTTGTCTTTAAGTAAATCTGCTTGGAAATTTGAGATGTCCAAAATAATTTTAAGTTTTTATTTCTCAACTAAAGGTTTAGATGAGCAGTTACTCAGAGTGAGAAGTTTCTCGTCTGCCAGATCAGTCGTCTTGTGTTGTCATCAAACTTAAAAACTCACAAAGCAGAATTTGATTTTTCTTCAACGTTCTTCTTTAGCTTTCTAGTTTGTGAAATCCTGTTGTAAAAAGTCAAACTTCTTTACCCAGCTGTCAGCATGAACATTTATAAAAATTCACATTTTTCATGTTTTTGTACTTTCAGCAGCTGTACAGTTTTCTACTTTTTTTTTAAATCACCCAGTTGGTTTTTGGTAATAAGTTCATGTTTGTTGGTCTCTGGAAAATGAGCCATTTCAAAATAAACAGGCACTGCCCCGTTACCTAGCAACCCCAGCAAACCTCAGCCTGTTACCTAGCAACTCCAGCTAAGCTCCAACACATTTGGTGAGCTGGTTTTACCACTGTGTACGCGTTGTACAATGGCTGCTGGAAAAGACAGAGTTTTGTTATTTACCACTTGCTGCATTCTTGTTGGTTGGGCAGGAGGCTCCACTTTTGCTTTTCAAGGATGTGTAGTTGTATAATTGTGCATCTGTTTGCAGCCATTTTCACGTTGAGTTGGAGGGCGTGGTCAGCAGCAGCTTATTTGGATTTAAAGTGACAGGGGACCTAAAATAGACTAAAATCTCGTCATCTAAGAATGATTTTGTTAAAAAGAAAATAAATAAACATATTGAGACACATCCCAACATGTTAAAGGGAGCATGATAAGTCACCTCCATTTAAATATATATATACAACTAGATAGTTTGTTAGTTGCAAAACATCATCGCTGGAAGTTTCCATCACTGCTTCTCTGATTAACCCTCTGTATGTCTGTCTGTGTGTGTGTGTGTGTGTGTGTGTGTGTGTGTGTGTGTGTGTGTGTGTCTGTCTGTCTGTGTGTGTGTGTGTGGGTGTGTGTGTGTGTGTGTTGCAAGTAGAGAGCCACATGGTAAATATAGGGCAAGTGCAGAAAGCGGGCCGTCCCGGGTTGGGCTGGGCTGGGCAGGTCAGCGCTGCAGCATTTGATTGTAAATAAGAGAGGAGTCAGTTCACACGCCGATCAGGTGACTGCCGGGAACAAGTGAGCCATTTGAATCAGGTGGCTATCTCCCTATCTGAGAGATCAGAGCCCTGTCACCCACACACACACACACACACACACACATGCAGACGAGTGAAATGACATGTCCCTCCCTGCTGGCTGTATGGGCAGAAAAGAGTGGCTGGATGAGATTTCACTGTCTCACGTTGGGAGAGGAACCAAGAGGGAAGGAAAGGAGACGGCGTTACACCTGGGAGTGTTTCCTCATCTGCTCAGCTTACTTCAGTGCTTTGGTAGTAAAAAGTAAATTAAAAGTCAAAAAAATATTAATTTTACAGTTTTAGAGTTCAAGGATGTATTAAAAACTGAAATTACTGAATAACTAATATTAATGAACCTCAAAACTGGTGCAAAAACAGAATTATTCATGTGTAAGGAAGTTAACTCGGTTAATTTTTATTGATTCTTGAAAAAATTATGAATAATGGACCAAATAAAATTACAAGAATAAAGTTGAAGTAATTTGAGGATAAAGTTGTATGAGAATAAATTATAAAAATAAAGTTATATGGGAATAAAGTTGAAATAACATGAGAGTGAAGTTAGTATTACGATTTTATTACAATTTTATTTTCTGAATTTTATTTTGACCTTATTCTCATAACATTATGATTTTAATTTCGGAATATTTTGACTTTATTCTGGAAATATTCTGATTTTATTCTTGTATTATTTTGACTTTACTCATAATTTTTTTTTTTTTTTATTCTAATAAACATTTTGGTATGGCTCTAATACTCCATTATATTTAATAAAACCAATCAGATTCTCAGTATTTTCAGCGCAGCTCAGAGGAACAGATGCTGGGACTGTAAACTCCATCAGACCAGAGGCAGCGCCACAGTTTATCCCCCCGTCACATTAAAGCGCTGTGAAAAATGGCTCAGATAAATTGTTAGAGACACACACACACCCCACGTTCACACACCAGCATGAATTTTTTATGCCCTGCCTTGACAATGACCCCCAGGGGAGATGATGATGTGGAACAGCTGCTGCTTGTTCGTATTGATTAAATGACATCCAGGATCACTTACCGATTTACCGACTGACGGCGCTTAGTCGCCCTGAGGGAGGTTAGCCGCCTGTTAGCCTGGCCCGTTAGCACGGCCCGCTAGCCTGGCCCGTTAGCCTGGCCAGTTAGCACGGCCCGCTAGCCAGGCCAGTTAGCCTGGCCCGTTAGCACGGCCCGTTAGCCTGGCCAGTTAGCCTGGCCCATTAGCACGGCCCATTAGCCTGGCCCGATAGCCTGGCCCGTTAGCACGGCCCGTTAGCCTGGCCCGTTAGCCTGGCCCGTTAGCACGGCCCACTAGCCTGGCCCGTTAGCCGCTTTGATGCCACACTATCCACAAGATTATCATGTTCAGACTGTAAAGGTAATCTGGTTTAAAACTTGTGTTACAGTGGATTTCTAAAGCTTTTATTGACTACAGTTGGACGACATCAACTTAAAGTTTCATCATGATATTTTGTGGCACTATTTTGGTAAAAGTAACATTAAGAAGTATTTATTATTACGTTTTTTAGATAATTATGTGGCTGTGACTGCATGAAGTAGCAATCATTTCCCCACAAACACAAATTCACCTCTTTAGGACCACAGGTACATGAAGAAGTTTGATTTGTCACTAAACTGCAAATTTTCAAATCTATGATACCAAACAGTGGAAAACAGTAAAATTATCAATCCCAACAATTTAGTTTCAAACACTAATAACTGGAATTTATTGAGAACAATTTAAAAATATATATTTTTATTAGGAGGGAAAGAGACATTACAAGCAAAATTTTAACTATTAATGACATAGTATGCATATGGTAAACAACTTCTTTGTGGCATAGATAGAAAAGAACAAAACACAGCTACAGAAGAGGTAAAAAGTATATAGATGAAAAAAGGTGTACAATTTACCTCCTATGAGTATTTTTCTTTTTCTAATGACTGAACAAGACACAGCATGTTCAAACCTAATAAATAAATTAATGAAACCAGAGGGAAAGGAGGCAAAAAGAAGAAAAAACAAGAAAAAGAAATAAGTAAATAAAAATAAATAAATAAATAAATAAATAAATAAAAATAAGGAAAGGAGAACAATAAATCGAAATTCTTGTCATTATGATACAATAAATGCCAAACTCTGCTTTATAAACCTTCACATTCTTTCAGATTGTGACAAACACCATCACTACTGGGGTTTTCAACACTAAAGCTACAAAAACAAGACCTTTATTGTGAAGAGGAAGAAAAATGGATGCATGGTTGTTATTCTGTAAACACTGAAAGCTTTTGGTTCTGTAAAGTAGTTCAAGCTCATCGAGTCTTTAACAGAAACTCAACATTTAGATTTCAGTTTATGTGTTTAGATCTTATCATTTTTTTCCTGCCAGAGTAAAAACCTGAGAGCGATTTGCTCAGGGTTGCCAGGTCTGACTGACACAAAGTAAAACCCTCACACCTACTGACTCTTCACTAACCAATGACTATTAATTATGAATGATATCACATGCAGCAGATTATAGATATTTTAAAATAAATGAACTAATAAAATAAGTGCAAGGAGATGGTATTTTATTTAAAAAGTATTTTAATAGAATTTTTCTATGAAAACTTTTTAAAAACCTGCTAAAATCCACCCAATCTGGCAACGCTGATGATGCTGGTGACAACCTGTGGTGATTTTAAAAAAATTTAGACCAATTTTAATTTAATCTGACCAGAGTTACTTGTTGTATTTGCTACATGATTTATGGAAAAATACACACAAGATTTATTTATCTTCCTTTTAGCAGTAACTTCATCAGGGGCCATAAGAAATTCATCCAAGGGCCACAAATGGCCCCCAGACCACACTTTGGACCCCCCCGAGCTACAGGGAGGCTGTAGGAAGAGTTTAGACTTTACAACAAAAGAAGAGAAAATAAACTTTAATAGTTATTATTCACTGTATTAGAGGTTCAGGTAAAAGATAAATACATGTTAAAGAAAAAGTAAATAAATACAAAAAGTTAACATGAAGAACATTTCCAGGATCAGAGGACTGATGTCTCAGCAACATCTAGAAACTCCTCCAGGCGTTTATCTTTAGTCGCATTGATTACAGCAGCAGCGTCTTCACAGGTCTGAGTAGAAAATCCTCCAGCTGATCCAGAACGGTGCTGCTGGAGTTCTGACTAAAACCAGGAGGTCAGAGCACATCACCCAGTTCTACAGCGAGAGAGTAAACTTTAAAATACTGTTAGTTTATAAATCACCAAAATACATTAAAGACCTGCTGTTGTCATAGCAACCCTACAGACCTCTCAGGTTCTGATTCTGGTTCTGCTCTGCATCCCGAACCAGAACCAAACATGGAGAAGCACCCTTCAGCTTCTGTGCAACACAAATCTAGAACAAACTTCCAGAAAACTGCAAAACAGCCGAAACACTGAGTTCCTTTAAATCTAGACTAAAAACCCAGCTGATAGATTTGATTTTGATTAATAATCAATGAAATATTCAACATTCTGATGTGTGAATGGAGGCATTTGGAAAAATGTTTCAACTGCTGATTTTAGTGTTTTTATGATGTAAAGCACTTTGAACTGCATTGTTGCTGAAATGTGCTACACAGCTAAACTTGATTGATTGATTGATTGATTGATTGATTGATTGATTGATTGATTGATTGATTGATTGATTGATTGATTGATTAGTCAGTGTGTTAATGGGAGGGAAAGCTTCCACTGGTCATGCTGGTCTAATAAGGCTGAATACCAGACTGGGAATAATCTCCCAGTAAACTGTCCACTCATGGAAAACGCAGAGATGCAACAGCAGCAACTCTCGCTTTCTGCCCGTCTGTCGCCCCCACCCCTCCACACCGCTCCCATTCTCTCTCTCTTTCCCCTCTCTCGCCCTCCTTCCTCCTCCCGCCTCCTCTTCCTCGCTCCTTGTCTCGTCTCAGTAAGTAGGATAAGGCTTGGAGAGCTCTGTCGTCGTGGAAACTGCCAAAAGTATTCAGTTTGAAGTTTGAGGAGGTCAGTTTGCGGGTCAGAACAACTCCCCCTACACAAAACACACACACACACACACACACACACACACACACACACACACACACACACACACACACACAGGCAGGGCTGGAGACGGAGCAGGGGTGCAGCGGGGACCCATGTGGCCCCGGACCGACCCATGTGGCCCTGGACCGTCTTACTGCAGTGTTTGGGAGGGGAGCTGGGGTTTTTGGAGGGCCAGGGGCCGCAGAAAATCTCTGCTTGTGGTGCCAGAAGTTTTCAGATCCGTCGGCTTGAAATGAAGCTGATTATGAGTGAAATCGGGACGTTGCTGCATTTGGGTTTATAGCAGTCCAGCAGCTCTAATGGTTTCCCTCCTTTAGTCTGGTGATTAATTTGCTTCACTGAGACGTCACACACCTCCAGCTGCGTTTCCAGTGGCCACAAAGTTATTCAGATTGAAATTATGAAAATAAAACATTTCTAGGTTGAGGTGATTTTTTTTTAGTCTTATTGAAATTTATTTATTTTGTAAAGCTATGATGGAAAGAAACACTTGATCAACAACAGGATGTTACTACTGCCAGAAACAATGAAGAAACCGACAGGAAGTGATAGGAAGATGATGGTGCTGCATGTTTTTTATTGGCATATCGCATTAAAAAACTTATTCACGTGATTTTAATTGAGTTTCTTATTTAATGGAAATACAACAATTATGAAATTGTGGGGTTTTTTTACATTAATGGAATATCAACAAAGTTTAGTGCACGTTTTTATGGAAACTTAGCTTCTGATGGACAAGTTTGTCATTTTTACTTTCATGTAAAGAAACTAGAACTTATTAGGTAATTAAACTAATGATGTTAAAACTGTATTTTATTAATGAATTTTGAGTTTCTGATTTCTTAAACCTTGAAAAGTTGCTTTTTCACTTTCATCCAAAATATACAAACTATTTGAACAATAAATGAAATTAGAAATCTGAATGTTCTGACATGAAACTGCTGACACGGATTCAGACAGAAAGCTCATCAAACCCAGTGTGTGATTTTAGTTTTGATATTGTAACTTTTTGTGCTGTGATTAATGAACTTCTGTAGTTTTCCTGGCTGTAGAAACGGCTGCAGGTGTGAAGTTTGGTTTCATCCCCTCATTTAAAACTAAACTCATATATCATCATTTTGATTTGTGACCAAATTTACTCAAAGGATTTACTGAAAATGATTTTCAAATATCGGCTTAAAGAGGGAGGAACATAAAAACGTTTAGTTTAAAAATGATTTAATTTCATAACTTTATAATTCTCTCTTTCTGTTTTGGCTGTGATGTAAATGTTTTCAGTCAGTTGGCGGCTGAAGCCCAGCAGGTGGTTCACCAAATCCAGCATAACCCCCGACAATCCCGTCAGCCAATCAGCACGCAGCCCGGCCCGCTGCCGACAAAACCCTGTGTGTGTGTGTGTGTGTGTGTGTGTGTGTGTGTGTGTGTGTGTGTGTGTGTGTGTGTGTGTGTGCATTAGTGAGAGCGAAGCATTGTTATTGAAAGTTTAAAAACACAGTTATGAGCTCTGTGATTCCGTCTGTTAGTTTCTCACCAGAAACTCGCTTTAAAAGACGTTTTGTTTGGAGGTTTTTATGATCCTAGAATATGTTATAATTTATTCTGGAAATACAGTAAGGAGAAGCAGGTTAGACAAAAAAGTGGAGCTAAACTACAAAATCTTTATAAAGTATGTCATGGTTGACCAATGCACTTCAAAAACACAAAATCTCACCAAATATTTTTATCTTGTTTCCAGAGAGAATATCTTTAAATAAAACTAAATTAACTTACATACAAATAACTTTTAGGGAAAATACAGGAGTTTATTTTGAGTCAATGATAATATTGATGAAAAAGTTCTAGTTACACCAGCAGATTATAACAAAACATTTGAAAACTGTAAGCAGATTGAGACGATCCCACGACTGAAATGGGGTCAAAGGTCATTGTAAAATAGCAAAAAGTACCTCAAGTCAAAACGTGACTCAGCTAAATAAAACGCAGGAATTGGATTTATGAAGCTCAGCTTAAAACGCATCTCTGTTCAGTTAAGAGTGAAAACTGTTAAAAAAAAGTTATAAATTGTAAATAAGATTTCTCTAAAAATTAACTTATGCGTTTCTGTTAGCCAGTATAAAGGAAAACCATAAGGCTAGCGTGCTAACAACTCTCTGAGCTGATTCATTTTTTTATTTGTCTTTTGGTAATTATTGAAACAAGAACTTCAGAAAACGTTTTACAAACAAAGTTGTGTAAAAATGTGAATGAGGAGCGGCGGCGTGACTGAACCATCGTCAGCTCTGATTGGCTCTGAGCGGCTCCGAGTGCCGCGTCCATCCCGCCGTTTTCCAGGGAGCTTAGCAGCATGTGTGTGTGTGTGTGCGTGCGTGTGTGTGTGTGTGTGTGTGTGTGTGTGTGTGTGTGTGTGTGTGCCTTCTGCTGTGTGTGTCTCAGGATGTCTGAGTGCAGAGATGTGTTTGCAGAGCCACATCAAGCCCCTGTATGCCCTGGAAAGTACAAACACATACAAGGGCATGAAGACGGATGAGAGGTTTTGAGTCTCCATTCAGCCAGGGGATGAGGGTCGAACCTGCAGCTGCTCCGCTGAAGTGTCCTTGAGCAAGATGCTGTATTTCTATATGCCAAAATGACAGGAAGTGTTGAATAACATGATTAAAGCAAAGCTGCTTTCATTTGGACCATAAAGAAATCGCACCTTCTCAAAATGCTGGAACGTCAGCTGCACTCTGCGTACGCTTCCATTTAAGTGCATTTCTGGTCAATCTGGAGTTTTAACATGAACAATAATGAACAGATGGAAATATTTTAGTTTTTTCCACCTATTTATTCATCACAACATGGATATGAATCAATCAGTCATACTTTGCTGAGAAACATGCATAAAAAAGATTGAGCTAAGTAGAAAGCTCAATCAAAATATTGGTAAAATGAGGCTTAAAGTTCAGATATAAATCAGTTAATCAATCAATCAAAAGGATTGGGAACTAAATGCAATATTGTAGATTATCGAGCACAAACGAGAGAGGCGACTTTAATTCATCTATTTCTAATTTCATGAAACAAAAACATTTATTGTACTTTTGTTGTTAAGCAGATGCCTGTTAAGTTAAGTAATGGAAGAAAAAAATTAAATATGTTGCAAATTAGCGACATTAGGCATATTTAGACAATAGTGTTTTAACCAATTATCCTCAGGTATTTCAATTATTATATCAGCGTTGCTAACAGGGTTTTAAGCTAAAAAGACAGAAATAAAAAAGACTGAGCCAAGTAGAAAACACAATCAAAACACCAGTAATAATATGAGGCTTAAAGTTCAGATATAAATCAATTAATCAATCAATCTAAAGGTTTACAAACTGTAAAAGCAATGTTGTAATTTAGCACAAACTGGAGGTTCAAATGTTCAAAAGAAACAAAATGGTTGTCTAATCTACACAGCAGCCAAGATTACAACAAACTACCAGCTGATATTCCCACATGTTTACATTTATAATAATAAATCAAAATCTTATGACTAGAAATTTATCACAACAAATTATAAACAATGCCATAAATCCCCTAGTGGATGATTTTCATTGGAGAAAAAAGGTCAAAATGAGGTTTTGTGTTGATGACATATAAAAACGAGTAGTAATCATTATAAGAGTTAAAAATGGCCCCGTTTCCTGTCGGCTGAGAGGAAGTGTGTGCGACTGGCCCCGCCTCTCGCCGGCCTGCATGCATACCAACGGAAAAGCTCTGGGTTAATATTTAACCAGGTTATGTAAAGACGGGCAGATTATGAGCAAACAGTTTCATGGCTCACATGTACGACAGATGAACTCAAATTACAATGAAATACTTTAAAAATAACATTTTCCCTCCAGGAGATGGATCCGTCTTCAGTCATTAAAAGATGAATATTTCTTTAGTTTTCTGAAGGTCTTTTAAAGTTTTTCTGTCGACATTAATTACTTTTTCAGTTCCAGTTATTACACCTTGATTTTTCTCGTCTATTTCTTTAACAGAATAAAAGAAACTTTGAAATAAGAGTAAAAATTTTTGTGCCATTTAAGTACGAGTTAAACTCAACTTTTTTATCATCAGTATAAAATACTGAAATACTAGAAGAAGATTTGAATCCAGTTAAAATCAAAAATTCATCAACAGGTTGTAGAAAAAATCAATAGTTTCTTCTTTTCATTGAAATTTAGCTCCAAACTTCAGTTTCACTGAAGGTTTTAATATGAATTTCTACTTAGAAATGATAATTATCATTTAACAAACTGGAAAAATCCTGTTAATTATTAACAAAAGCTGCAGTTTTGACTTGGAAAGTCTGAAGTCCAGATTTTATTTGAAACTGTTGTAAAAATTATTTTTCATCTCTTTAAATTATTAAAATACTATTTTTAAATTCATGGGAAGGAGAACCAATCTGTGTGAAGTAGATCTATAAACTCAGATTGGTGAAACTTTCCTTCTTCAAGACAAACACACTTTCATTGCTTTTTGACGTGAAACAGATTATATTGAGAAATCAAACTTGAATTAAATTTATAACTCTGAAACACAGTTTGTTTTTTGAATGTTTATTTGCAATTACAAAAGCAGGAATCTTTAATTTTCCCAAAAATATCTCTAAAATCTCATCTTATTGTTTTTAACTCTGACGGTTTATTATTTCTCGTTGGTTGAACAAGAGAAAATAAACAATACAAGGTTGTGATGAAAAACCTTCAACAATAATTTACTTTGAGCAAAACTCTAAATTTTAAAACATTCATGTTTTTTTTTCAGTTTCATTTCATGGTTACCATCCTCTCCCCTTCATATTTTCTCTCAACTGCAAAAAGTCATTATTGAGAGTTAAAAACAATAATTTCTTATAAAAAATGACGGGCCACCGTCCAATTATTTAGAAAGCTGATTTAAACACTCGCTGGTTTCTGCTTCCACTTAAAAACAATGTTTTAACATTCAGTTTTCCACCAAATGAAGGTAAAAACTGCTGTGAATAATTATCTGAATCATTTAAGCTATATTATTGTCTAAGTTATAAAAAAATACATTTTTGAATGAAAATCTTTGCTTATTCTTTCAAATATTCATGAATGAATCAGAAATCTTTGAAATGACTGAATTTTTTAAACTGAGGTCCTAAATGTGTTCAGTGGAAGTGGCTGAGCGTCTTTGTGGCTCCTGGACGACTTTAAACTTTAAAGTTTCAGCAAAACCCAAATATAGACAGAACCGCCTGCTAGCCGAGCGAACCAGCTTCATGATGGCTGTTAAAAAAGAGAGCTGGGCTTTTTTGGCCTAGTTGGCATTACTGGTACCATGTGCCACAGAGTGTGTGTGTGTGTTGCTGTTTTGTATAGAAAGTGCTGTGTGCAGGGGAACGGGGATTTGGTGCCATCAGCACGGTGATGTCAGCACCCGGGAACAAACAAAGCCCGACTCCAAACCCGCTCCCAGCTCTCCCTGCTACCCACAATCCAGCTGGAAATGATGGGGCCCGACTATGGG
Organism: Poecilia mexicana; assembly: GCF_051168715.1. Classification (NCBI taxonomy): domain Eukaryota; kingdom Metazoa; phylum Chordata; class Actinopteri; order Cyprinodontiformes; family Poeciliidae; genus Poecilia; species Poecilia mexicana. The sequence goes on along the minus strand of NW_028263373.1, from coordinate 984,312 downwards.
GGCCCTCTGCTGTTAAAACACACACACACACACGCACACACGCACACACACACCCCCACACACACGCACACACACAGGTTTTTACACATCCAGAAGCACAGGGATGGATCTCTGTGCTTCTGCATCTTCTGTTGATTTGAGTTTAATTTGCTGAAAGTTTGAAACTTAACTTTTATATGAAGAAGAAACTATGAACCTTCAGAGCCACATAAAGACGGTTACAAAGCTGGCCTTTTATCACCTGAGGAACATTTCCAGGATTAGAGGACTGATGTCACAGTAAGCAGGGTTGTCCAAAGTGACCTGGGGGCCATTTGTGGCCCTTGAAACAGTTTCATGGCTGCAGTTAAAGAATGGGTCTGACTAAAACAAATCCTGCAGCTGATCCAGAACGCTGCTGCTGGAGTTCTAACTAAAACCAGGAAGTCAGAGCACATCACCCAGTTCTACAGCGAGAGAATAAACTTTAAGATACTGTTAGTTTATAAATCACTGAACAAATCTGGAACAAAAAACTGAAAAATAGTCGAAACACTGCCGGGATCTGGACCAGCCGGGTTCTGGACCAGCCGGGATCTGGACCAGCCGGGTTCTGGACCAGCCGGGATCTGGACCAGCCGGGATCTGGACCAGCCGGGATCTGGACCAGCCGGGTTCTGGACCAGCCGGGATCTGGACCAGCCGGGTTCTGGACCAGCCGGGATCTGGACCAGTCGGGATCTGAACCAGCCGGGTTCTGGACCAGCCGGGTTCTGGACCAGCCGGGATCTGGACCAGCCGGGATCTGGACTAGTCGGGATCTGAACCAGCCGGGATCTGGACCAGCCGGGATCTGGACCAGCCGGGATCTGGACCAGCCGGGTTCTGGACCAGCCGGGATCTGGACCAGCCGGGATCTGGACCAGCCGGGATCTGGACCAACCGGGATCTGGACCAGCCGGGATCTGGACCAACCAGGATCTGAACCATGTCTGTCTGGAGTTTCAGTGAAGTTGGCAACAAATCAGCAGCTCACAGGAACAAAGACTCTGTGACTCAGACACTGCAGGGAACCTTACAGATGTTACATTTACTGGAGTAACTTTATGGAAAGATTTTACTTTTAGGAGTATATTTTTTTACTTTTACATATTACTTACTACTTCAGTAAGTAGTAAGTGATACTACTTGCTTCAGTATCACTACTCTTACTTGAGTAACATTTCTGGATTCTCTACTAACTGTGATTAACTTCACTGAATCAAAAACAAATAATTTTAACAAAAAAATTCACCAGACAAAGACGCTGACAGTTTGTGTCAAAGTGAGACCTCTTGTTCGTACACCATCTTTGTTGCTGTGACGTTGCTGGAGTCCGTTGCGCCATTTGAAAGTCAAATACTGTAAACATGTAACGTTTTGTGGTATCAGAAGGCCTCAGTCTGTCTCATCCAGCAGCCACACGCTTTGCAAACAGATCAGGACGTTTCTGTCCTCACGGTGCGGCGAACTTCATCCTAACAGTTATCAGGATAAACCAGCTGGAAAAAAGACAGTGGGGAGGAAGAACAGGAAAAATGCTTCAGAAATGTAAAGATTTGATTTGTTGTCGCTCATTTTGAAGGTTAGTCAGTTTCATAAAAGGTTTAACGCTCTTAAAGTCAACTGTTTGTTTGCTTTGTGCATTTGTCACATTTTTTGCTTATTCTAGTGTTAATAGTTTAAATATTTCCACTCCTGGAGCGGTTTATAAGCAAAGAGTAACTGATTTGGACTTTTAAAACTACTCAAGTAACTGATCAAACTATGAATCATTTAATATCTAAAAATTACATCATCAGATGGGACAAAATATGCAGTTAAGATAAAAAGTGATTGTTTCTGATAGTTTTCAGTTGACTTATTGTATTAATCTGAATCCGTTCTCTGCAGCTGATCTCCTGCAGATTAATCCTAACTCAGATCAACAGACGTCCTTAAACCTCATGTTCTCTTGTCTTTCCCATTTTTAAACATGGCTAATGAAACAGATAATGTGATACATTATATTTATTCATAAAGTTCACAGGAAGTCATGAACTTTAAATTCATCAACATTCAGATTATATTAAAAAAATAAACCATAAGTTGCTCTAAATCCTTTTTATACAAATAATTATTTGTGTTTTTCCCCAATCAGCAAATTTACTCAATAAGTGTTAGATTTTTGCAAAATACATCTTTACTTTTCAATCAGTTTTTATAATTGAACATTAAATGAACTTTCTGCATTCATCAAATGGTTGCTGTTAAACTATAAACTCATAAACGATCCGTCGTTTCTGCTCGTCTCTCTGCTTTAAACGCCTTTATGTCGCTGCGTTTGAGTTTCTGTTTATTTCTGTAAATTTTTCATTTTATTTTGGGGCAGTGAAGTGGGGGTGGCTGGGTACTGAGGTCCTGCAAACTGTTCAGATGATTTACAGGAGGCCGAGGCTCAGTCTGTGTTTCCACTGCAGCTCTGCGTCTGTAAGGAGGATTTTCAGACTGTTTCTCGTAGTTTAGCCGAATGTTTACATAAATTCAAGCCTCAGCCTCAACTTTCTGCAGAGAAACTTTGCCACAGTTCATGCGGGGAGGGAAGGAGTCAGCAAGTTACTCGCCCTGAACTGTATTTGTTGCCTGGTAACACAACCTTGGATCAGGAAACACTGGGAGCCGTTGTGAGCGAACAAAGATTCACAACGATCTCTGACCTTTTAGTCTCAGCAGCTTTTCACCAAGGCCGAGTGTTTTATAAATCCGTCTCCTATCTGTGAATTCACCCACAGCTTCGCTGATAAATACCGCAGAAACGCGCTTTGTGTGCTGATCACGCCTCAGAAATAAATGTACAGGTGGCAATCAGGGCTATATGTCTATATGCTGCTGCAGATTATTCAGAGTTTCAGCAAAATCTTCCTCATTTGGATAAAAGAACCAAACTGGGTACAGATGCTGCAGGGTCTCTGCCTTTTGGGGGAAAAAGAGGAAAATTCAACAGGACATTTTTTCAAGGAATATTTATGTTTCCACTGAATTTGCTAATATTTATCACAGATTAATACTTTTGGTGTCAAATCAGACACAACTGGACCCACAGGAATCAGATGTACTGTGTTTTTTCACAAGATGGCCACCATGGTTAATAATAATGTTTTGCCAGTTAAATGAATCATTTTAAACCAGAGGATTCATATTTATTTTCACGATATTTTTCACTTGTTTTAGGTCAATACTGATGAAAAGTCCCAGTTTCACTGGCAGATTTTCACTTATAACAAGATGTTTTTCCCACGTTATACATGAAAATCTGCCAGTGAAACTAGAAAGTTTCATCAATACTGACCTAAAACAAGATACTACGTCTGGATGAAAAGTTACTTAGAAGATAGTTTTGTCTTATTTTTAGTGAACTAAGATATTTGCTCTAGAAACTTGAGCAAAACATTTGGAAATACTTTGAGTTTGGATTCAAATTCATGAGTCAGTTTCTCACTTTGCATTTGTTTGTCTTTTTTCTTTTCCAGTTACGTAACATGAGATTAAAGACACGCCCCGGCAGCGACTGAACCAGACGGCAGAAACTGGGACCAGGTAGGTGCATCACACACACACACACGCACGCACACACACACACACGCGCGCACACACACACACACACACACACACACACACACACACACACACACACACACACACAGCAGCGTTTGCGCCCAGCCTCCGCTGCGCTGCGTGGCTCGGTGTTTATGAAGTCAGACGGTTGGAAGAAGGCCAGGCTTTGTTCCCACCAGCTGGACGGTCCTTTCCAGAGAGAATCTCTTCCTTCTGGCTGTGATGAACGAGGAACAGGAGCATCGCCAACATGGATCCTCTTCCTGCTACAAGTGTCTTCATCATCCTCTTCATCTCCTGGCTTTTCTCAGCAGACTGAGTGGACAAATGTCCAATCAGGATTTTAAAATGTAACGCCTTGTAAAATGACCTTTGACCTTTTCATATGTTTGCCTTATTATCACAAAACTCATTGTATTTTGCTCCGTTTGTCGTCTTCTAACTCAGCTAAAGCATCCCCACAGCATGATGCTGCCATCGCCTTACATTACACAATGTGTGCTGGTTTTCCAGCATGCAGTCTTTCAGTCTCATCTGACCACAGATCAGAAGGGATTTTTTTTTTGGTTATATTGGTTTGAAAAGGGTTAATACTGAAGAGGATGAGGGCAACTGGGGAAAAACTCATTCTGACTTTTTCTCATAATTTTGACTTCAATCTTCTGAGATCAAAAGTCACAATTATGAGAAAAAACCCTCAGAATTCAGTCATTAAAGTCAGATTATTATGTTTTTAGTGTGAGTAATCCTCTTCCACAGTGAAACACACATATCTGCCACCTTTTTAATTCTAGCACATGCTAGTAAAACACTCTGAACTTTGTGCTGGTAATTTGACAAAATTGAGAAAAAGTTCAAAGGTTATGGAGCCACTGTAAACGTCCAGGCCAGGAGGAATGTGTCGACTTGCTGTCAACTATTTGCTGCTTTGTCATGAGGCCACAGAGCGCTAAAACACGTAAAGTTGTGTGTTTCACACCTCGCGGCCCCCGCCCTCCTTCCTCCTGGCCCAGTAGCAGCCGGGCCAGCGGTCCTGCAGCTGTGACCAGAACAATAGCATTCCTCGGGTTTTAAACGCCTGGCACTTAGATTCCTAACAGCAGATTCCTGACGGGGGAAGCCGGGGCGTTGCTATGGGCCGCCTTGTGAGGAGACGTACAGCTGTAAAGCGCTCTGTGATTTGGCTTTTTTATGAGTGGTGGGTGGGATTCCTGCTCATGTTCTTTATTTCTCAGATGTGGCATTTTCAGCACATTTACAGCAGTTTATTTTTAAGAGGCGTCCTGCTGCTCCGTCGTGTTGATGGAGGCACCTGTTAGGTCAACATGAGTCTGACGATCTGCTTCTTAGCACATGTGGAGCAGCAAACTGCACAGATGTGCTGGAAACGACACATGAGGTGTTAACAGACGAAACAAACCAGGTCGTGTTTATGGACTCACCTTCATACTGACAGAAACGACACAAAACAGCTTTTCTTAAAGCGGATCTATTATCAAAAGTCACATATTGTTCTTTTTTCTACTTTTATCTGGGTCTCTACTGCTTATAAAAACAATGCAAGCGCTTATAAAAAAAACAATCAGCCTGTTCTTTGGCAATAAGTTCATGTTTTTTGGTGTCTGGAAAATGAGCCGTTTCAAAACCTTCTAAATGTAACGGTACAAATTAGTAGGCAGGGACTCGTTACCTAGCAACCACAAGCTGTTACCAAGCAACTCAAGCAGAGCTCGAGCTGACTTTACCGCTGTACAATGGCTGCTGGAAAAGACAAGAGTTTTGCTGTTGACTTACCAGAAACCACTTGCTGATTTCTGGGTGGTTGTGCAGGAGGCTCCTCTTCTGCTTTTCAAAGCTGTATGGTTGTATAATTATGCATCTGTCCGCAGCCATTTCCACGTGCGAGTGTAAACTGTGAGGTGCGGCTGCCATATTAAGAAAATAAAAATATTAAGAATACAGTCATAAATTATGAGAACCGTACATCTTTGAGTTGTATATGAATTTTTTTTCTCTGAATATTTAGACTTTATTCTTGAAACATATTTTTATTTCCTCATTTCCTCATAAACTCAGTCATAGAAATCTCATCATCTAATTATTTGCTACAAAAGATGTAAAGAACATGTTTAATATCGTTCATAAACCCACCCTAACCCTATTAAGGATGTTTATTATTGTAGCGTTTATTGTGCTACATTCTCATTAGCATCTTCAAAAACCTAAAACATAGAAAACAGAAGTAGAAGCTGACACTGCAGGCCTCTCCACATGTGAGCCTTCTCTGGTGGTTTAAGTTCACACAGCCAAACTATCAGCATATCTGAAATAACCCCCAAAAATAACGATTCTCTCATTAACCACGCCTGTTTCACAATTTAAATATAAATGAATCTAATTTAGAAAACCTCGGGCGCGATGAAGGAGACTCATTTAGAGCCAATCTAAAATTAATGAGGGCATCTGGAGAGAGGGGCAGAGTGGCGAGGGGCCCTGTGTGGCTGAACAGATACCAGAGTTAACAAGCTACTGTACTTTAAAATCCCCATTCATTTTGAATTAGTACAGTGTTTTAAAGCTTTAATGTTAGCGCTAACAGGCTGCAGAGACGTTTCTGATGCGACTTCCAGCCTCTATTTAAGTTGTGATATAGCATTTCCTTCTATGCCTCTGTCTAGGACTGAAAGTTTAATCACAATATTTTGTGGTCCTACATTGATAACAATAAAAGAGATTTTAAAAAATCTAATTTATTAAGGTCACAGCAATTATTGCCCCACAAAACTTGTAGTTTCTGCATTTAATCATATTTTCTAATTTATTTGTACAGCTTTATTGAACAAACTGTGGGAAAAAGGTAAAATTAACAATAGGGACAGTTTTAGTTTTTTTTAACATTATTAATTGGAATTTACTGCAATAACAATAAATCAGAATCTTATCATGACAAGGAATGTATCGCGATACATGATAAACGATACGATAAATTCAAAAGCACAAAATCTTACCAAGTAATTTTGGCTTAGTTTCTATAAAATAAGACAAAACTAAATTATAATTAACTTTTCAGTAAGATAGGAGCTTGTTTTAAGTAAATAATTAATATTTATGAAAAAATACCAGTTCCAGTGGCAGATTATTCCACTTATAAACTGGGAAAATGTGAAGTAATCTACAGTGGAACTGGAACTTTTCATCAATTTTAATGAATTGTTCAGCTCCTGAAAAGTTACTTGTAAGTTAGTTTTGTTTTGTTTCAAATGTATTAAGAAACTAAACCAATAATATTTGGTAATATTTTTACCTGGCTGAGGAAGCCTTTTGTTTTATCATTTTTAAGTGAAAATGTTTCTCTGCTGATCAGAGTTTGTTGTTTAGACTCTGTATCTTCCATCAGGACGTTTCGCTCCTTCAGCTGCCTCCTGCAGACGCCAGCCGGCTCCCACAGCGACTGTTTGGTTTTGCGGGTTTAATTCCCGATGGGTTCGGGTCCGGAGTGATTAGGCTGAGCCCTAAAGGCCAGCAGGCTTGTCAGGTGTCTCCACACATTAACGTCGCTCTGCTCACAGCCTGAGCCGACAGCGCAGCCAGGGAGAGGGGGAACGGGAAGCCCAGGCATGATGGGAAACGCCTCGTTCGCTCAGGTTTCTACTGGATCTGATTTACAGAGATTTAGCTTTAGAGAGCCAGGAGGTTTCATTAGCTTTACACTGTGAAAACACAAAATCTTACCAAGTAAATTTGGTACTTTATAGCTCAAATATCTTAGTACACTTGAAATAAGACCAAACTAACTTACAAGTAACTTTAAGCAAGATAAATGAGCTTATTTTAAATAAATAATTCCCTAATATAGATGAAAAAGTTCCAGTTCTATTGGTAGATTATTTTATTTATAACAGGAAAAATGTCATGTTAGAAGTGAAATAATCTGCCAGAGAAGCTAAAACCTTTTCATAATTTTTGAAGTTTTACTTTGAATAGCAAGACTTAGAAAACATTTTAAAATGTTTTCATGTAGTTTTCTTACTTGGAGTCATTTACTTACTTAGACCTGTCATTCTGGAGACACTGTCAAATAAATACAGCTGGTTTTTCAGAGTACAGGGGAATTAAGAATGATATTTTAATAAAGATCACTGCAAAAACTCAAAGTCTTGCAAAGTAATTTTGGTCTAGTTTCTAGTACAAATAAGTAGATGACTTTTCAGCAAGACACAGGAACTTGTTTTAAGTTTCTTAAATGTTGATGAAAAAGTTCTGGTTTTATTAAGGGATTGATTTAAAACAATGTCTTACCTTGCAGAAAAGTCACGAATAAGTTTGTTTTGTCTTATTTCCAATGTACTAAGATTTGGACTAGAAACTAGACTAAAGTTACTCGGTAGGATTTTGCAGTGTACAGCTGATTTTCAGGTGTAATTTTTACACTTTTCCTGATGACTCTGTAGTTCCTAAAAAGCGAGACTCGGGCGGATGCTGCCTCAACATTTTCGTTAGCCTTTAACCCTGAAAGCAGCTGAGTGTCAACACGGCTGACTTTTCCCTGCTGGATTCAAACAAACTGGCATTGTGTCGACGCACAAACAACTTCCTGCATGCAGACATCCAACTTGTTAGTGGGGAGGCAACTCCTCACCCCCGCTCAGTCCGACCCCAGAAAAGAAAAACTCTTCCTGCCTGTGACCTCCAACCTCCTCCTACCCCACCCACACCCTGCACTTACCCAGCATGGTGCAGCTATAGGAGGGGCTTTAGGGTGCAGTGTGTGCCCAGACAGAGGTGATGTTAGGTTTTAAAGAGGGGGGTGCATCTTGTTTTGAAGACATGGAGAAATAAAATGTAGTGGAGGGGGGGTGAGGAGACCTGCTGAGCTGGCAGCCTATATGCCTCCTCCTCCTCCTCCTTCCTGCTATACCTCTGCCTCCATCCCGCTCCGCCTGGCCTCCGCCTCCCCCGCTGCTCCGTCTCCAGCCGTGGGGGTAAAGTACATTACATGCTTGCTAATCAAACCTACATTACAAGTTTGGAGGGAGTAAAGCAAGAATCTGAAGTGTTCTCCTTTCTTCTCTTCACCTTCCTTCCTCTCTCCCCAAACTCTGCTCACTTTCACTGCCGTGAAATCTCAGAGGAAAACCAGAAAACACCAAATACACGCCTCAAATGTGGCACATCAGCATCTATATGCAGAGGAAGAGTAGCACTTCAACATGCTATTACTCAAGTAAGAGTAAAAAGTAGTTGTCCAAGAAATTACTCAAGTAAAGGAGCACAGAGTAACTGATTAAATTATCGATCATTTAATATCAAAAAATTACATCATCAGACGGACCAAAATGTAAAGTTAAGTGGAAATTTTTATATTTTTATTACAATAATTCATATAAATAACAAAAAACAAGATCAGAAAAAAGGAAAAATGCTTCTAAATCAGTTTCCTTCAATAAAAAACATTTGTTTTTCATTCAGTGGGTAGAAAATTAAGATAAATTTTACTCAAATAGAGTAAAAAATACAGCGTAATAGAAATACTCCTAAAGTATGTGTTTTTTAAAAGAGAGTACTCAAGTAAATGTAACTACGGCTACTTTTTACTTTCACTTGAGTAAAAATCTGATGAAGCAGTGCCAATCGTACTTGCAGCCAGTAAAATGCAGTTCACTGTCCCTACCAGTTGGTGGCAGTAATGTTTTCATTAGTTGTTTGCTAACTGCCATTAAAACAAAGAAGAAGAAACGTTGGCGCTAAGTGCAGCAGAACTAGCTAGCTAGCAAGTTACCCCAAACATTCACGCTTTCATGAGCTCAGCTTTGGTCGGTAGTAAACATAATTCATGCTTTCATCTCAGATTAACGTTCGGTCCACATGACAGCATAATTCCCATAAAACTGCCTCAATCAGACAAAAATTAAAAATACGATTTTCTTCACTGTATCAAGTTTTTAGTAAAGGTACGCCATGAGTCATTTCATATCTGGTTATTTCCTGACTGAAATGATCTGTAGAGAAATATATAAAGTTCTTTAGCTGTTCAGGTTTTCATTTTTATTCTCTTTATTTATGCTCAGCTTTCAAATTACGGCTTTAAATCTCGGCTTTATTGTTCCATCATGGAGAATGAAAATGTGCCAGATTTTATCCAGATGTTTGAAAATGCATTGAAACGTTTAAATCTCTGTGTTTGTCCTGCATTAGGACGAAGTGGGAGGTTTTAGCCTTTTTTATTTGCCCGTTTTCGACACTTCCTTAACGCCATAATAGAGTCGCTTTTAAGATATTACAAATACAATACGATTCCAAAGTTAAAGCCCCACTTGAAGAGCAATCTGTCCGCAATAATCAGGAACATGTAAGCACTTAGCAGAGCAAACAACACGCAGAGGCTCTGCCAATACCGGAGACGTCCTTATAGATTAAAGATGTGCAGCTGATCTTTGAAGACGGAGTAGAAATCTGGCATTAAATCTGTTTTGTTCACCGTTTCAGGAATCGTGTTTTGTCTCAGTGTGAGAGACGAAACGAGGCAGGTATTCCAGAAATTATGCAAGAGGAACATTTTTATTTTATTTATTGAATGAAAAGGGGTAGCTTGAAGAAAACAAAAACTCCCATACAGAAACATTGTTAAATACAGAAACATAATATTAACCAATGAAGGGCAAACTAGCCAAAAATTATACTCAAGTAAAAGTAGCACCACTTCAACATATTTTACTCAAGTGAAAGTAAAAAATATTTGGGAAAAAATCTATTAAAGTACTGAGTAACTGATCAACTAATCAATCATTTAAAATTACATCATCACACAGACCAAAATATAAAGTTCAGTGGAAATTTTGGTATTTTAAAAGCCAAAATGACAATAATTCATATATACAACAAAATCAGACCAAATAACATTTTGTTCCAAATCAGTTTCTTTAAATAAAAAACTTATAAAACTTTAACAGAAACTTCAGGTGTGTGTCTGAGTTTGGTGAATTTTTGGTTAAAACATGTTTGTTTTTCATTCAGTCGGAAGAAAATCCAGAAATTTTACTCAAGTAACATTAGAAATACTTTATAACAAAAATACTCAAGTAAAAGTAAAACATACAGAGTAGTACAAATACTCCAAAAGTACTTTTTTTAAAATTACTAAAGTAGATGTAATTTAGTAAATGTAACTAATTAGTATCTGAGTCTGATAATAAAGAAAAACACATTATATTTGTAACAATGCAGCATTGTACTGAATCGATATACTTCATTATATCTGTATGTTTTATTTTTTTCTTTAAAAATCCTATTCAGAGTTTTCAGGTTGGTAAACTATTTCCATGCGTTAACACCGTTACCATGACAACAAAATACATACTGCAACGTTAAATTATTTTTCCACCGAAGCACAAGCAGTTAGTTAACATTTAACTAAATTAAAGTTTGAAACCAAACAGCCTGAATATAAAAATCTGTAGAACAGAATCTTCAGACAGGTTTGGTTTATCATTATGAAACATATTTTTGAAAATGTTTATATTCACATTTCAAGCTTACAAAGTTGAAATGCAGTCATGATTCATTTGATAAAATTATTCTCTAAAACTGATATTTGTTCTATTAAATTAAATACAGGAAAATTGTGACAAAGTATTTTTAATTCTGGTAAACTTGTCCTACTTTGACTGAATTTTGAAGAAATTAATACTTTTTTTATTACAGCTTATGAATCCTTGAGTCATTATTGATTGTCAGCGTTTATTCTTAAACAGAGGAAAACACAGTTCTTCTATTTACTAATTAGTTACAAAACATTTAATTAATACTTTGAGGTCACAGCTGCTTTGTACAATCCTTTAATGCTGCAATATTGTGTTTGTAAAAACCATTTTTCAAATTCTAAAAGCTGTTCCTCATCTCATCCATTTTCCATCGTACAGTTTTAGTTTTGATAAACTTGAGATAATTTATCATTGAAGCTGCACCTATTAGTGACTCCACTTTTATCTTCTTTCTTTGTGGATTTGAAAAGATCCCAGATTGTGAGTTTTGTTTTAAACAGCTGAACTTCCTGAACTTGTCAGGAGGTTATTGGGCCCCTGTAACGGCCTGAACTGTCCCTGCGGCCCCCTGCAGAGCATCAGACTGCAGGACTTCTGCTCTGCTCCGTTCTATACATTCAGTAAACCGACTCTGTTGTGTGAGAGCTGTTGGTCTTTACCAGTCATGCTACAGGTTAGTGTGAAACTTTGGGGAAACATTTTGTTAACCTGGTGAATAAAATGATGCATCACCTCAACATGTGGATTCTTAGTAACATCAGAGCAACTTTACAGAATAAATATGAGAGTAAATGACTGAAGTTTGGAAGAACTGGGGAGGAACATTTCCATTCTGAAGCAATTTCTCAAGTTCCCTTAACTTATATTAGAGAGAAAAGGGAAACAATCGTAGCGGCTCGTTATGAGTCGTAGCTTGAATACGGGTCAGTAAGCCGACAAAGTTAGTGACCTGCAGCCAGGAGAAGAGGATTCAGGAAGGGAAAACTCGGATAGTTTAGGTGGAGGGACGTTCTCATTCCCACACTGGAACCCATTGGATCCTCCGTGACTGTGTGTGTGTTTGTATTTCAACAGGTATAGTCAATTTACACTTGTACAATGGCTGCTGGAAAACACAAGTGTTTTGTTGTTGACTTAACATCTGAAAACCACTTGCTGCATTCTTGTTGGTTGTGCAGGAGGCTCCACTGCTGCTTTTCAAAGATGTACGGTTGTATTATTGTGCATCTGTTTACAGCCATTTTTATGTGTGAGTGTGAACGTTGAGTTTGTGGGCGTGGCCAGCAGCAGCTTACTTGGATTTAAAGAGACAAGACGCCATAAAACAGACTAAAATCTCAGTATTTAAGAACGAATTTCTGCCAAAAATGCTTTAAAACCTACCAACCTGCTCAAAGTTCAGCTAGGAGAAGCAGCTGTTGGGGTCAGGGTGAGTATTCTGGAAAGAACGGCGCGGGGGTCCATGTAATTCCTGTGAAGTCATGATGAGCCATGAATAGATCACCCTGTCACTCAGCTGAGACTCTGATTGGCTCAAACGGACTCATGACAGAGAAACAGTCAGAGGCAGGTGATGCATCAGGAGGAGAAGGAGAGCCAGGGCAGCCGCCTGAAAAGAAGGGATGACAAATGACAGAAAGGTAAAGGAGAGGAAGAGAGGGAAGGGACAGGAAGGATAAGGGGCACGCAGCAGGTGGGTGAATGAATGAATGAATGAATGGATGGATGGATGGATGGATGGATGGATGGATGGATGGATGGATGGATGGGTGGGTGGGTGGATGGATGGATGGATGGATGGATGGATGGATGGATGGATGGATGGATGGATGGATGGATGGATGGATGGATGGATGGATGGATGGATGGATGGATGGATGGATGGATCACTGAGCCCAGCTGACTGCTTTTAGAGACTGACACTGATTAAAGAGACGATTCACTTACTGTTAAATGTATTCAGAACGCAAAACATTCACTGTCAAAATAAACCTCTAAAATCATCAAGATAAAGTTCAACAAAACATTTTCATCCCAGATAAAACTGAAATGTGGAAACACAAAATACACATGAAACAAAAGTAGAATTAAGATAATTAAACTATGGAAATAGTAATGGAAAACGTTTTTTTAATCTGTTGAATTTTATTGTTGAGCTGAACAAAACGCAGACAAATTATTACAAAAAAGTTAAACTTCAGGGTGCAGTGGAGGCGCAGGGGTTAAGCACAGCCCACATATGGAGGCCCCTGAAGCGGCTGTCACAGGTTCGATTCCCAGCCTGGTGACCTTTGACCTTCTCTCACTTTCCTTTCTATTCACTATCAAATAAAAGCCATTAGAGACAATAAAACCTTAAAGAGTGAAACTTCATTAAAACAAAAAAAGTCCAAAACAAGCTGTGTGAAGAACAGAAAAATCCTGTTCAGAAAAAAGATAATTTACAGATGAGTCATCTGGAGATGAAAACATCTGAACAAGCAAAAAAAAATAATTTACAAAAATGTTTGCCTTTTGGAGCCAAGTTTTTTTCTAGCAAATTTCTGAAATTAACATAAACATTTCTAGCAAATTTTAAACTTTTCAAACTAAGAAATGTCCTTGTTTTTCTCAAAATTTTGCTCAAAATGAAAAAAATTCTCTAGAAAAATTTGGACTTTTGGAGCCCAACCATTTCCATGTTTTTATTCTGGAAACTTTCTGAGAATTTAAAATATTTTTAGTTTTTTCTAGCCAATTTTTTTCTGGAAATTTTCTGAGATTTGGACTGTACAAATTTCTGGGTTTCTTTGTTTGTTTTTTTTGTTTTTTTGTCAGAAATGTTGCTTTTTTTTTCTATTTACAGTGACCTTATTTCACTGTCATATTATTATCACAGACTATATACAAATGTATATTAACACAGTGGAAAAAAAAGTCTCTGCATGACAGTAAAAGTTTGTGTGAAACAGGTGCAGCTCAGCTCACAAAGTGTCCAAGCCTCAGAGCGAAGGGGGAGGATGGAAGAGACGGACGGAGGTGGAGGGGGTGTAGTGCAGCAGAAACTTCCCATGCTGGCCTCCCAGTGTGGCTACGTAATGAGGGCAAGGGACACAGACACACACACTCACGCACACTCACAGACACACACTCAGGGCCAAGCATGGCCCCACGGCTGATTAGTGGCGCACAAAGACCCCAAACAGAAGTAGCAGAGGGCGCACAATGGGAGCAGGGCCTCAAGGCGTGGTTTACTTCTGCCCTGAGGACGGGGCGAGAGAGAGAGAGAGCGGGGGTCCGGGGCGGGCTGGGGGAGGAGGCGCGGGTTCAGTCGAATCCACAAGCCACAGAAGCAGAGAAGAGTTTTGTTTTTGTGATGATGAAGACGTCTTAGTTTTCCTCTGACAGAACGTAAATAAATCTCATTTCTCCAGCAGATAAATTTAGTCTCTACATTTGAAACCAACGGAAAAAAATAACTGGATGGTGTCCATACACTGCAAAAACACAAAACCTTACCAAGTATTTTTGGACTGGTTCCCTGTGAAAATGTCTTCGTACACTTGAAATGAGACAAAACTAACTTACAAGTAACTATTTAGCGAGATATGAGACTTAATTTTAAGTAAATAATTCTTTATTGTTGATTAAAAAAGTGTTAGTTCCACTGGCAGTTTGTCCCACTTATTTCAAAGTCGACAGCCCGTCACCTAGCAACCCCAGCCAAGCCCAGCCCATAACCTAGCAACCCCAGCCAAGCCCAGCCCGTCACCTAGCAACCCAGTTCTAGTTCCACTGACAGATTATTTCACTTTCACAACAGGGAAAATGTCGTCTTAAAAGTGAAATTATTTGCCAGTGGAGCTCGTTAATTACTGATAATTCATCAATATTAAGGAGTTATTTACTAAATGAGCTTGTATGTTTTGCTAAAATGTTATTTGTAAATTAGTTTTGTCTTATTTCTAGTGTACCAAGATATTTGCATTAGAAACTAGACCAAAATATTTGGTAAGACTTTGTGTTTTTGAAGAGTAATAATTTAAAGAAAAGACATAAACTGGTTCTGAACAGGATTTTAATCGATTATTGAAATAATAATCAACTAATCAATTAATGAACTTGAGCATGCAGATTAAAAAAATACTATTTGCTGAAAAGACAACACAGTAAAAGCAGTAATTAAGCCAAAACTGTACAAAAATACATACATTTAATATAGAATAAACTTTCTTTGTAAATGTGTTACCCAGAACTGAAGTGGTTTATTTTCAGCTTCAGTGATTTGTAAACTAAGCCAAGGTGCAGATCAGGTGTAAACTAAGCACAGTAAGGGAGCCAGCATTGCTGACGGTGGGATGAAGCTGGAGTACCCAGAGAGGAACCATGTGTGCACAGAGAGAACAACTCCATGCAGAAAGACTGGAGCTGCAACACTCACTCCTGCAGGAGCCTCTTTCTTTATCTAATTATCCAGGACTATTTTCTCATGTTTTATTTCTCAGATTTGTTTTTCTGTCAAAACAAATATTTATAATTTCAACAAATATGTTCTGTTTTTAACCACGAGAAAAACATGTAAAATTATCTCAAAAGGCAAAAGAAATGAGCGACAAATCCACAAAGACAATTTAGCTTCCTGTTTTTCAGATTACTTAATGCTATTTAAATGCAGAACTAACACACACACACACACACACACACACACACACACACACACACACACACACACACACACACACACACACACACACACACACACACCATCCTCAGTGATGGAGAGGCTCCTTAAATAATTCAGAGTAATTATTTTCTGATAATCATTGGAGGACAGCTAGCTGTAATAAAATGATAAACGAGACAATTATGAGGAGAAATCCTCGGCCCGGTTTTCCTAAACACACTCAGGAGACGCAGTTCAAGTCATTCTGACAAGATGATCAAAATCATTTTCCCTTTTCTCGACACACTGAAGCTCAGGATGGGACTCTACAACTGAGAAGCTCTCATTGCTAATGGGAGCTTTAACCACAAGAGCTAAAGTTCAGAAAGTATTCCAGTTCTGCAGTAACTCGCTCCATTTTCTCTAGTAACTTTTTGGAAAAAATGTCCTTTTAGGAATAATTTGTTTTACTCAAGTAATAAAATTATATGTGTAATTTTATTATGAAGTATTTCTACTCTTACTAGAGTAAAATTTCTGGTTTATATATTTTGGTCCGTCTGTCTATGTCATTTTTAAATATTAAATGACTGATAATTTGATCAGTTAGTACTTACATAAACTTTCACCAAATACTTTTTAACCCTTGAGTCATTTCTTGCATGGCTACTTTTTACTTTCATTTTAGTAGAAACATGTTGAAGTTGTGCTACTCTTAGCGGTACAGGTTTTACGTATTCTGACCACTTCTGACGTACTTTCATGTTTTGTTTTTTGTTTTTTATTCAGGTTTCTGTTGGAAACTTTAATAACTTCAGATTTTATTCTGACATCGTCTGAAAACTGTGACATTTTTATCTTATTAGGAACATTCCTAAATTTGACTCTCCCTGTTTTAGATCAACAGTTATTTCTGTTGGTAAGTGCTAATATACTGAAAGAAATTATTATTTCTTCAAATTCAAAGGTTTATGTCCACTAATACGGAAGAGGATTGGGGCCACTGGAAAAAAAATTAAAACAGTTCAGACTTTAATCTCAGAAGTCAGACTTCTGATATTAAAGTCAGATTTTTTTTTCTTTTTTCCAGTGGCCCTAATCCTCTTCCGTACACAAAAGCTGATTTCACACCTGGTATTTCGGTAGATTTGGTTCGTTTTAGGAGCAAAATTGCAACATTTGTTACATTTTCAGTCAAATCAACCAAACCAATTTAAAAACCTGTTCCCCTCCTAACCTGTGGTGGCGCTGCACCAAGAACTACAGGAGGAAACGACACAAAAACCTCTGAAGAAAACACTGAGCGCAACTTCCGTCTTCACAAAATGTAAACACAAAAGGGGCGGAGTCAGATTTTAGCGGTTGTATTGTAGGATTTCTCCACTGATATAGTTTCTAGCTGCAGCTAAACGCTGCGCTCCTGCAGGCGGCCATTACTGTGAGTCACTGAGTCACGTCCGCACATCCAGACCGGTCCAATGCGGGAAGCAGGAATCCGTCACAAAGTGGTCGTAGCGTCCTTATTTCTTACCTGATCTATATAGAATATGGCTTATTTTTAAACTGATTATGTTTTTATATATTTTCCCAGGATATAAATATATAAACAGTTTGGTTTCTGTAGCGACGCAAGAGCAATCTTTTCTTTTATATTGGTCAATAATTTAATTTTACATAACTGCTGCTGTTAAAATTTTATTTTTTTAAAATGAAAGATATCAAATAGGATGAAATCTATAAATATTGCCACGTTGTATAAAAAATTAGTCTATTAGTTTTACTGACGGTTTAAAAACTGAACATGGCTGATGTGAATGCACCTAATTCAACTAGTTCTGCTTTCAAACAACATGGTACATATTTAGATTTAAATGTTTTATTTTTTATTATCATAAGGTCATTGGAATAAAATATTTGTTCCTTATAACCAGGTGAGATTAGCAGAAATCAAAATGGCAAAACAAAAACTTACTAAACATCAGAAAAAATAATTATTTTACAGCAAAATTAGAGAATAAAAGGATTGGTAAAAATCTTAAAGCGTGATATTGGTGACTGCTTTTTATCACTTGGTTCCTAATGATATTTCATTCATTGTACAGTGTTTTATTTGTTCTGAAATATTTAAATTGATGGTGAAAGATTCTAAGGAATTACATGTTGACAACAAAACTGTAAAAGAAACAGAAATCCTGTTCTGCTTGATGTGTTTTCAACCTGTAATCTAAATGATGAATTGTTTTTCTACTTGATGTGATGTATTATTGTGTCTGTTTATAAGCTGCAGTTAGAGGGATGTGTACACTAAGGCTTTACGCTACTTAGACTTTGTGAAAATCTGGTTTCCTGTTGATGTAAAACTTCCACAGGAAACCTTTAGTTGTCATGAAAATCACTTTTTAACTGTTTGAGGCCCAGATTTTATTTTCCACGGTTGCATAAAAGTCGCTTCCTTTGCTGGCTCTTCTGGCTTGGATAGGCATGAAAGTGTGAGATCTGCACCACAAAGAGTTAAAAAAAATCTGATCGCTTGGTTCGTTGTGCAAATTTAGTCAGAGGGTGTGTGTGTGTGCGTGTTCTTGTGTGTGTGTTCTGTAGGTCCTTCTGAGCAAAATAACATGGAAAAGGTGATTTTCCACTATAGTGAGGTTTCCACAGTAAGTTCCCCCAGGCTGCAGCAGAAACATGATTGAATTTTGTGTGTGTGTGTGTGTGTGTGTGTGTGTGTGTGTGTGTGTGTGTGTGTGTGTGTGTGTGTGTGTGTGTGTGTGTGTGTGTTTGTAGAAATTGGATTGACTCGACTATGACAGTTCAGAGCTCTGCTGCACCTCCATCCGTGTGTCGCGTTTTACTTTAGTCTTTGCTTAAGAATTTGACGTATTTCTGTCCAGCAGTGCTACAAATATATTTTTTGCCAAACAGTTTAACCTTTTACTTGTTTTGCTCAGACGGACCTGCCAGATATTTGAGGTTTTTGGTTTTTGTGTCCGTCAGTCTCTGAAAGTCGGAGTGGCCAACACTGTTCCTGTTTCTCCCTGTAGGTGATGCTGCTGGAGGAACTTCATCTCGGCTCAACAAATGAAGAAGATGCTGACATTTCACACTCCAACACACACAGTAAATGTGTAAAACTGTTTCCAGGTGAAGAGAAGCAGATCAGAAGGAATCCAGGTGAACTGGAATCGCACAGAGAAACGGTAAAAAAGGACTCAGAGCAGCAGCCTCAAAAACAACAATCTGTATGGAAACATGCATTATTCACATTATTACTTTAATGTAATGCTACCTCATTAAACAAGCTTTCCTTTGTGTGCTAAGATTAATATGAGTCAATATTGTTTTATAAATGTGATTGTTTTTCACATCTATGTGGTCTGGCTATTGTCTAAATATGTGTTAAAGCTGCAGTATGTAACTTTTCTATATTATGACAGTTTGGTGTGAAGCAGAATCTGTGAAAAACTGGAAGCAACCAATCAGAGCCAGGAGGCGGGTCTTAGTATTGCCAATCACAATCTCATGTGGCGCTGCTCATCCCCCTCTTGTTGTGAATGCTAGGCTAATTAGCATAGCCACAGATGACAGCTGATAAACCATTCTCTTGTTACATTTAGCAGTGAGAACATGAGGATGATTGACAGCACTCAGCCCCGCCTCCTGGCTCTGATTGGTTGGTTTTGGTGCATTGTGGAAACTGATCTTTTCACAGATTATCTGTCTCATACTGACGTCATGCTGAGAATAAAGATGTAATATTCTGACTTTATTCTCATAATTTATTACTATTTTTAGTTTGGTCCTAATGCTCCGTTGTACTAAGATTATTAAGGGATGGAAACAGGATTTTGTAAAAATAAAAACATTTTCTCAATGTGGAATTTGTTCCTCTACTAAAAATATTGAATTTTTCTAAATATCATGAGCACGACGTGACTGAAATAACTTATTTTAGCAGATGATGTCTGACCTCCATTAAAACCTCTCAGCTGTGAAGGTTTTTTTTTACAGATTTTTTCTTCTTTTCTGTGATTTTTTTAACTTGTAGTGTTAGTTAGTGTTGAACCAACCAGAGTATCAGCCGCTGGCGACCAGCAGCCGAGTGTAAATGATCGCACCGCCGCGCTCATAACTCACCGTCGCATAAGGAGCTTGAAGGAAGCAGAACCAACAGCTTGTGTGTCTGCCAGTCACTTTAGACTGTCCATGCTTCCTCATCCTCCTCCTCCTCACCTCCGCGGGTCATGAAACCGACTCTGTTGCATCAGACCAAATCACTGCTCCCTCCGCCCAACTTCTGCCTCCTCCCATCCACACACACACACGCACTTGGCATTTGTTTGTCCACACTCTCAAACCACATTAGTGTGTCTGACCCGATTGATGAAGTGTTTTCTGTTGATTGAAATCAGGGTGATCAGTCACTGATGTCTCTGTTTACTGGGCGGAGATGAGATGATAGTGATGGATAACAGATTAATCAGTAAACACACACCACTGATGAGCATCAAGACTTCCACACACACTCTGTGTCTGTGGGGTTCACACACAAACATTTACTCTTCCTCACATTTTATCCTGTTGCAACAAAGTTTGAAACGATTAAAACTGAACAGAGGTGTAAAAACAGTGAAATCTACAGAATATTTGTGCAGCTAGCTGGAAATTCTCATGATCTAAAATTTCTGTCTCCTATTTTTCTGTTTACTAGTTTAAAGCTGAGAACATTGAACAGAAATGTAATTAAAAAACTAAGTAAATCCAAAAATCAGCGTCTTTCTTTAATTTGTGGCTGTGAGCTACTTGTCAAAGTCACATGTTTTCATCATTTTTGTCCAACTATTGTAGGTTAAAGATAAAAAAAAAACAACACATTGTGTTTAATTACAGTTACATTGTAATTCTAAATTGGTCCAATTCAACTTTCTCACCAGTTTCCATGAAAAATGTGAGCAAAACTTTGTCAATATTCTGCTAATGTCAAAAAAAAAATAAAAAATTTGCAATATTGCAGCATTTCTGTTAAATAAGATGCAAAATAATAGTCATGTGAATGAGTTTGCACATGATTATGTCATTAAAAAACATAATTTTCCTACCACTTCCTGTTGTCTTTGTTGTTTCCAGAAGTAGTAACTTCCTGTTGTTGATTGTGTGACTTATGTGATATAAAAACAGTGTTTCCATTGCAGTTTTGCGAAATACACTAATTTTAATGAATGTTTAATAAATGTTAACATAATTCATCCATCCACGAATGACACTAAAAATACATGAAATCCATTTTTAGATCTGGTTTTGGTTGGAAAAAATGTGATATTTTTACATAATTTTCCAAAGAAGGAAACATGTTTTTATCTCGTTTTTTTCTATTTTAAAACCTAAAATTAGTCATAAACTGGTGATCCTTTGAAAATGACAAACACATTTCCTTTTGTAGATATTCACAAAACAATACAAACCGTCTTTTTCAAAAGGTCTTTAAAGACAAATAGGGAATATTTATATATTATTGCACTAGATTTGTTTGAATAGCTGTAACTTGGTGAAAGGCCGTTAATAGCGGTGTGTTTTGTTTCTGCAGTGACTGCTGCTGCAGGGATGGGATGATGCGGTCAGTGTGAGCAGCCTGTATCTGCCGGCCCCCAGAGTTTCCTTTGTGCTGCTGGAATTAACTACGACTCGTCACATGTAACCGACTGCTAACCTCCAACCCCATTCAGGAACCGTCGCCTGTGTGTGTGAGAGGGGCAGAGAAAGGAAGAGGTCAAGCTGTCACAAACACAAGCAAAATCATTGTTCCCAATGGAAAAGCACAAATCCACTCCAACCAGAACAAACACACCGACAGATACACTTGCAAAAACTGTAGAGCTTTACTCTGAATCTGCTGGAAATGAAACATGATTTGATGAAACTGCACATATTAAAATAAACTGAAATGTGATGTAATTTCAACTGAAATTTGACGTATTATAATCATTTACTTAGCAAATTTAGTCATACATAGATTTAGCAATTTCATTTTGAATTATTTCATTTTCTTCAATGACTATTTTGAGCTATTTTGTTTTTGCAACAATAAGACTGTCATTAATTTCACAGTAGGATCTATAGACATGTTGCAGTGTGAGATCCCGCCCCCTGCTGCTAGCTGACGATGACTAGCATTGGTTTTAGCGGTCAAGTTGCCCACATAACACGCCAAATCTTAAAGAGAATGGTCTACACTACGACAACTGTTTATTTGTGATTATTAACTTTAGCTAATCTAACAGCTGTGGCTGATTAGCTAATTTAATCGCCTGCTCAACTGACGATCTGTCAGAGTTTTTTCTAAACTGAACCGAAACACCAAATTCAGCAGCACATCTACATGTTAGGTTGTCATAGTCAAGCTAGCATAACTGAACTCCTTCCCTGTCCCTTGCTATTTTTTTATTAAAACTTTTTCCTGATCTTGTTATCCGTCTGTTGTAGTGTAGCAAAGCACTGCGTCTCTTTTTCTTTAACACATCACAGGTACGTTTAATATTTGGCGCGTTGTGTTGGCAACTTAACAGCTAAAACCAATGATAGCCTCCTTATTGGAGTGTCTCTCTGCATGGTTAATGAAGAAGAGTCGTGAATAAGTGCGGGTTGTGTTTGAGGATGAAGGCATCGACCGCCTGATGACACGAATCACAATACAGTCTCAGTCTCAGACAAAACGCTTTTCTTCTCATCACAAGAAGGAACTCAGTTATTTCCAATCCCATTTTCTCTTGTCTACAGTGTTTTGTATTTTCTCTGAGATTTTCTTGCTTAATGTCATTTTAAATATTGAATTGAACCTTATTATTTGACTCATTTTTAAGCAAATCTTAAATTATCCTGTCTTCCTCTGACCTGTCTGTTGTGTTCCTTGGTTGGTTGTTTGCTAATGTTCTCCAACAGCTTAAAAGAAATAAATTTCTGGTAATTAATGGGGTAAAATGAGGTTGGTGGTGAAATGATAAGAACCTATATGGTGCCAATTTGTCCATTCAGCAGCCGGGACAGCCCAGACTGGGAGAATGGCCAAGTGCTTGAGTGGTTTTACACAAAAAGTGTTTTCTTTTTTTTTAAGCAATTTGTTTGAAATTCCTGCCTGTGAAAAGAAATGTATTGTAATGTAAAAACACATTTGTCAATCAAAACCATACATTAAAGGAGGGAATGCTGTAATGGGCATAAAGCCTGATATAAGAGGCCCTATCACGAGGCAGAACACAGCAGGAAGGTGTTTATTATGCTGTCACATCTCAGCAGGACGCAGTAAAATAAATGCCTCTTTGCTAAAAAAAAAGAAAAATGTGTGTTTGGTTGTGCTTTATTTTGCGAGAGTTCAATTCAGTTTATTTAAATAACACCAATTCACAACACATTGTCTCAAGGCACTTTGCAATAAATAAAGGCAATTCTTACAATCATACAAATTCCAAGTTAAGTACTAACATTTAAATTTGATCCTGGTTACCAAACAACACCGTTTATTATTCTGATTGAGAATTGAGTCAATGACTTTCAGCGTTGACTCCTCCTGAACATGAAGCAGCAGCAGACAGTCGCTGACATTGTGTCTTTAATATTAAAGACGATCTAAGATGCACATTTTTATACTTCCACTTGAAGTATAAAAATGTCTCCATTTTCTACAGCTTCTACAAGAGGTTAAAAACCAACCAACCAACTCAGCTGTTTTCAACATGTTTTTGTTTTTTTGGTGTTTGGAAAACGAGCCGTTTCAAAAACCTTCAGAAGGTTAAGTCACATTCAATGGGCACTGCCCCGTTACCTAGCAACACAAGTCCAGTCCAGCCCAGCCCGTCACCTAGCAACACAAGAAGAGTTCCAGCACATTTGGTCAACTGGTTTTACTGCTGTACGCACTGTACAATGGCTGCTGGAAAGGACAAGAGTTTGTTCTACAGTTGCATAATTGCGCATCTGTTTGCAGCCATTTTGATTTTTACTGAGCAAAAATCAGCTGGCACAAACTGTTTAGCCAAGATATTATTCTATGACCTGTCTACTTTCAAACTAAATATATAATAAAAAACTAAATCTATCTTTGCAGAATTTCCAGGTATTGCCATCTCCTTGTGCAACAATCTTCTAAGCAGTGACATGAAGCTAATATTACTGAGCCATGTGTCACAGGATACTCGTTTAGCTTAAAGTGTTACAAAGCAACTGAACAACCTCTAACATTTGACCGTTAGTTTTCTGGATTATTTCTTTGTTGCCTTCAGATGAAATCCTAATCACCTTAAACAGGATCTCCTCTGCCATTGACCAGTGAGCAGCTTTAGTGCCGTGTGTGGCTGCATGAGGACATGTGTGCTGCTCAATCATTTGGAGCATGAAGAACAGAAAGAGTTTGCAGATTAAGGGAAACTCAGGGGATTAAGGTCATTTCCTGTGTTTAAGCTGTAAATTAGCCTTTCACTACCACAGGGGAAAACATACTGAGTGCCACGGTACTGCTCAGGAAAACTTATACAACCGTCTCCCAAGAAACTTCAGACAGAAGATTCCCCTATTTGGTTAACGTCAGAGGATATCTGGATATGTTCTTGCTCTCAAGGTGTTTTCACACCTGATATTCTGGTAGATTTGGTTCGATTGGGGACCAAAGTTGCAACATTTGGTTGCTTTCATACTGCACTATGTCAAACAATCTAAACCAATCAAAATCCCATTTCCCCTCCAGGCCTGTGGGGGCGCTGCACCAAGACCCACTGAAGGAAACGACACAAAAACCTCTGAAGAAGACATGAGCACAAATTCTGCAGCGCTCCAGTTACCTGAGTTTGATCTGATGTCAGACCTGAGCTAACGGCGTTTTAATGAAGACGCTGGAATTTCAACATGGCGACACCCAAAATCGTAATTATAGGTTTTACTTTCCATAAGCAAACACCACTTTCAATTTGTTCAAATTAAGAGGATAGGGGAATTAGACTTTACTCTGTCTTTTACACGTGTATCTTGGAAAATAAATAGGTTTCCACCACATCTTACGACTGTTGATGCGAGGAGCGGCCATCTTGAAACGCAAAGTCGGCCTTACAAATTGTAACTCGTGGCAGTTGGAGTTGAACAGTGCAATTCTTTTTTGTATTATAGAGTGTATGAAGCTTTTAAAATATCACAAGGAAGGCTACTAACTTTCGAAAACCATAGATCAATTGTCTGTGCAAAGGTCGTAGTAAATTTACAAATATTTTACAAATATTGTAGTAAACAAATACCTAAGCTTTTAACCGTCGGCACAGGTTGGCACATCTACAAAACTTTTCTGTGATTTTCTGTGTCTTTAATCACTAAACTTATTTTTGCATGTCCAAAATCTCTTCTTTTTTCTTTTTTTCTTTAGTACATTTATTTATTTACTTATTTTATTCAATTAAAGTAAAATAATAAATTGTTATATCTGACTAAGGTGAAGTGTACTTTTTAGAAATCCAGTGTAAAAAACAAACAAACAAAAAACAAATTTAGGCACATTTTACAGAAAAAACATATTAAAACCACCAAAATATATACTTTTTGGCACTACCAGAATTCCCTACCGTGTCTTTTTGATGAAGCTTCCTGGTCACTGACATCTGGAAATCTCAAATGCTTTTTATCATCTTTATCATCTTAGAGTCTGACGTTTCCAGGGATTCCAAATATATCCAGGTTTAACAGTGAAGAGGTGCATTAATGGCTGTAAGGGAAAAAAAACTTTAAATCTTTTCCAGGGACTTGGGGCAAATGCATTTAATTTTAATTTTGTTGTTTCCCTTCATATAAATAACATTGTTAGAAAAAATGACTTATACATAATTAATAATTAATAGTTAATACCACATTGTGCTGCACAGAAAACATTAGTTACAGTTTAATTTTCTCTGTTTCTTGTCATTTCTGAATTGCTTTTCAAACATTTAAATGTTGTGCTTTCATTGTACGGTTTCAGACGTTCACTCATTGTGTGTAGCAGGAAACACAGAGACTGTTAATCTGCACTTGATTCCCATTTGACTCCCTTTAGCTTTCTGACATCATTTTCTTATGTTTTTACAGCCACTGGACAAAATCTGTTCTGTGGGGCTGACAGCAAACATGGGCTGGAATATACATTTTATGTGACTTTGACTGGCTCAGTCAAAGTAAGATGCTGGACGTTTCAGTACCAGCTACGTTTGTTCGTCTCATTACGGTTTTTTAATGCTCCACTTTAACGTTCTCTCTCCCCCATTTATATGCAGCTTTTTATAGTGAATAATCTATCCTGTTTTCTCTTCCATAAGCTCTTTGTTAGTTGATTAGTGACCTCTTTCACACACACACACATGCACACACACACACACACACACACACACACACACACACACACACACACACACACACACACACACACACACACTAGACAGTTTGCATGGCTTACTTTTAGTTAAGCAGAGTGGCAACATTGTCTGCAGTCAGTTTTGACAACACTGGTGTCATTTATTGTGTGTGGATTTGTGAAAGTCTGACAGAGGATCCACTGCATGAGATTGTGTGCGTGTGTGTGCGTGTGTGTGTTTGTGTGTGTGTTTAATTTAACATTGTGAGTCTTTATTTACAGCCGTTTGTTGGAACTATGACAGGGAGCCCTGTTTTTAATGAAGAGAGCTGCTTTCTATGAGTGAACAGTGACTATCTCCTCTCTGTACTTCCAGCAGACAGAAATCTTTTAAACTCAAATTAGCCTGACTGTATTTACAGCAGAACAGGATAAAAATCACAAAATATCAGCAGTTTCCCCCAGAAAACGAGCTAAGCTTGCTGGTTTTGTATTATGTTTGCTTTACTAACTATTCTTAGGATACAAGATTAAAGTATTTATTGTATGAAGTTTTCTTGTGTTTTCCTAAATTGTTCTGCTTGGTTCAGTATTTTGATTTTCTGGTTGTTATTTATCCAACCTGCAGGATTTTCATGAAATACTCAGAATGAAAGAGTTGAAGAAGTAAAGAGTTATTAACTCTATTAAGATAATTAATTAGCTAAAAGCATCACCTTGTCTGAAGCGTAACGTCTTGATTCAGGAAATTCACTCTGAGATCATTCCTGTAGTCAGATGATGTTTTTTGTGGATGGTTTATAATTTATAACCAGGAGTTTTATGTTAGTAAATAAAAATATAGAACATTTTATCTGCATCTGTTGTGTTTGTGGCTGAGGAGATGAGGTAACACTTTATTTGAAGGGGTGTGAATAAGACTGATAATACTGTCGTAAACTTGACAGCACCTGTTATGAGCATGAAGGAGTCTTCATGAATGTATGAAGCTTTACATTTTAATGGGCTTTTAATGCAACTTTGCATTATCAGTGTCATTATTTAATGGTCATAAACGTCCATGGAGACTCCTTCCTGTTCAGGCGGATGTCAGACCTTCACATAAAGTCTTACTGCAGCCGACCAGATGCTAAATGCTGCTAAACATGTTAATCTGGCTTCCACCTGCACCTCCATCTGCTTTATCAGGATAAATAGTTCTAACTGTACATATTGTGTTGTTTTTTGTATTCCCTACATGTCTTCATATCGTTATTCTTCCCTGTCCTCTGATATATTTTGTGTATTTTGTTCTTTATTGTTACATAAGTTATTGTCAGACAGGCTGGAATTTTGTTGTATAGCTGCAGTATGAAATTTTTATAATGTTTTATTTATTGAAACTGTCACTATGTTGTGATGGCATGAAATAAAACATAATCCGTGAAAGCTCTTCTCCCAGTGGTAACTACAAACAACCAATCAGAGCCAGGAGGCGGGGCTTAATGCTGTCGATCACCATCTCAAGTGACTAGTCCTCCCTCACCTCCTTGCTCTGTGCTGCTGCAGCTAGCATAGCATGTTGTTTAGGCTGAGGGTAGTTAGCATGACCACCAATGCACATTTATCAGCATTGATTGACAGCATTAAGCCCTGCCTCTTGGCTCTGATTGGTTGTTTTTGTTTGGGAGCAAAGCATTTCTTCAGATAGCAGCTCAGAGAAGAGGTGGAGGAGATCGATCTTTTCAGACTATCTGTCTCATAAACTATCATAACAGATACAGTTTTGACAAATGTGTAAAAACCATTTATTTGAATATAAAAGTTACACACTGCAGCTTTAAGTAAGACCCACAATTTCTCAATTTAAACTCAGCGCCCTGCTGTTTATTTCGGGGTCGTGTTTTACTTTGTAGGATTTCAGTGCAGTGCTGTCAGACGCAGCGGGGAGGTGCAGAGTTGACGTTTGCTTCCTCAGATAAGGGCCTTACATGCCTAAAACGGAGCGCGTCCGTTCAGAGGAATAAAGCAGAGCAGTGCCCCCCCAACAGTAAATCTAGTGACCTCTCTGTGCCACCCTGAAACGCACAAACACATTTCTGTGTCCATGTCCTCACCGCAGTCATCGCTCTGTCCTTCTGGTGGAGATCTGAGCGGGGCTGAAGCTTTAATTAAGACAAAAATGGCTCCCAAATCCTCCAGCCGTTGGCGAGTGGAAGCCCCACGGAGCAAAGAGGAAATGGAACGATGGAGAGATAGAAGAAACGCAGAAGTGATCATGAATCCCCAAATCCTTGAAATGAGTCTAAAACGGCTGACAGCAGAAATATCAAACTCTCAACATCTGCAGTGAAAACCTGTTTTTATTCTTTAGGTTTTCTCATCTGCTCACTAGTTTTGCCATACAGACACAAAAAAAGAAATCAGGAATTCACAGATACTGACTAACACAGCAAGAGTGCGATGCTTCAACAAATAACTGATTCCTGTTTCATTTTTGCTTTCTATTTCATAAATCTTTGCAAATTTCTTGTTTTGAATTTCCTACATTGCTACACTTTTAATGGGAAATTTGGCATTACTAGTAAAATCAAGTGTGTTTGTAAAACACCAGGCAGTTCAAAGAGCCTTATGTCATAAAAACATCGTAACCATTTATGAAACAAGCATTAAACATTACATTTTGTCAAATACCATCAACATCATCTTGATTTTTATTGGAGGTTGGCAAAAAATGTTTTACAAGTCACATTACCTCCCCCTACTGGTATGGAGTGCGGTTCACTAGGATTTAATTCTATTTTACTATCTACATATGTCGATTTATATACCTATACACACACACACACGCACACACACACACACACACACACACACACACACACACACACACACACACACACACACTCTCTCATATAGATCTGCACACGTTCATATCAATTTACCAAAATTATCAAGCAAATCTATTGATCAATGTTCTAGTTATTAGTAATCAAAGCAACACTAAAAGGTGAGTTTTTAGCCTTTATTTAAAGGAACTTTGTGTTTTGGCTGTTTTGCCGTTTTCTTTTAGATTTGTTGTGCATAGAAAGTAAAGAACAACAACAAATCTTTAATGTATTGTGGTGCTAAGCCACTCGGTGGCTTATAGACCCAGAACTGTGTTTTAAAGTCTATTCTCTCAGGGTGATGTGCTGTAACTTCCTGGTTTTAGTCAGAACTCTAGCAGCAGCGTTCTGGATCAGCTGCAGCATTGATTGTTTTAAACACATTTTTTGGCAGACCTGTGAAGTCGCTGCTGCAGTAATCAAAGTGATTAAAGAGAAACGCATTAATGAGTTTCTCTATGGATGAGACATCTGATCCTGGATCACCTTCAGGTGACAGAAGGCCGACTTTGTAACTGTCTTTATGTGGCTCTGAAGGTTCAGGTCAGAGTCCATCATTAGAGTCATAAAATTGAAATCCACAAAAATTTTTCATCTTTTACTCCTTCAGTCCATCTTAACCCAAACTTTTTATATATATAGTTAAATCTTTTTTATCTGATTGTACCACTGTTATGTATTTTACTTGTCCTTATTCAACTTGTGCAGAACTTTGTGCAGTTCGAGCTGTTGGAAATGTTCTATATAAATAAATTTGACATTGACATTTGACAATCACAACAAGTGGAAAAATAATCCGACTGACGACTGGAAGGTTAAAGTAAATATGACGGCTCTAACCCTGACCTTACCTGCTTCATGCCGTGACTACAAAATCACCAGCAACTCAATGAAACACTGAATACACACATCGCCACGCCACAAGATGAATGCTTTACCTTCAAATATGACTAAAAACCTTGGATACACACATTCATTTAGTTATTTCTTAGGCTGAATACAACCTACAGTAGCGTGAGAAAAATTACAGAAAACTTATGTAAGAAAAAAACACCAATGAGGTCAGGGAAAGCTGTGTTGTGCAGCACACACACAAACACACACACACACACACACACACACACACACACACACACACACACACACACACACAGCATGATATGTTAACTGAAACAAAAAAATCTGTATTTTCTCTTCTTTCTTATGCACTTCTTGTTACTGTGCACTATTTTATTTTTATATTTGTATCATGTTCGAATAAAATTTCATTTCATTTCATTTCATTTCATTACACACACACACACTACTATGGTAGAGCATTTGAAGTGGAGCAGGCAGACACACCTGAGAACCTGCATTCTCTGTTTGAGAAGGGAGACCTGTTGTTACCTGCCTTTAGGCGGGGTTCGCACACACACAAACACACACAGAGCTGGCTAAAGCAGCCAACAGTCCCAGGTGTGTGTGTGTGTGTGTGTGTGTGTGTGTGTGTGTGTGTGTGTGTGTGGGCAGGCGGACCCTCCATCAGCATCCTGTCACACACAAGATGTTTATCCAATTTGTCAAGATAATCTTTCCTCAAACCGGCTGCCAAGCAGGGTGTCTCGGCTCTTACTCACACACACGCGCACACACGCGCACACACACACACTCACCTGGGGAAAGGTTCACCGATACCCGGCGCTCGGCCTGAAATGGAGGCCCTCTCCTCCATCTTGCTGGCAGGTAGATTGCTTGTGTTTCTGTTTGCCATCCCAACCCAGTTACCTGAGGTCAATTTGGCTACGTTTTGAAATTTACTCCAGAAATATCAGAGTTCAAATATCAGAACGCTTTGCATTCAATACCTCATTAGACATCCTGATATTTAAGGTTAAATTACTTAGTTCACTAAACTAGAGTGTAGGCCTGGCTTCATTGGGCTAAAACTTAAAGCAACACTGGAACATCTTTTGAATGGGTGATTTTCATAAAGATGACCTATTACCTTTGTGATCACCTTTAAAGGAGACCTATTATGCTTCCAGAAACAGATCAGGATCGGTTCTTTGAATAATACAGAAGATGTTCAGTATAATTTTTTCTTAGATCATGAGATGTTCGTCTGTTTTAGGGCTTCCGTCACTTTAAATCTAAATATGCTGCTGCTGGCCACACCCCCAGCTCAACATTTACACTCAAGTGAAAATAGCTGCAAACAGATGTGCAATTATACAACTATACGTCTTAGAGAAGCAGAAGTGGAGCCTCCTGCACAACCAACATGAATGTAGCAAGTGGTTTCTGAACTCAACAAAACACTTGTCTTTTTCCAGCAGCCATTGTGCAGATCATACAGCAATAAAACCAGCTGACCAAACATGCTAGGGTTGCTAGGTAGCGGGCAGTGCCTGAGCAAAAACATGTTAAAGTAATGCTACTGTTACTTAAGTAAAATTTTGGAGTACTCTTCATATTAAGTGTTTCTATAAACTCATATTGTTTAGCCATGTCTGTTCTGTTATTTTCTTGTATTAAATAATAATAAATCTCAGCTTTGAGCCGTTATATTAATCAAAAATCAATCAAGCCGTTTCAATGCATTATAGATCAGTCACATCTGGTTACAATATTCTTTCTTAATTTGAATCAACCTGCATTTTATGGATTTGACCTTTAGCCTTGGCCACAACAGAAAAGCGGTGACAGATCATTTGCTGGCAGTAAATCTCATTCATACATTAGAAATCTGCAGCAGGTTTAATATAAGAACAATGTGTGAGATTTCCGTTT
The DNA here is from genome assembly GCF_051168715.1 of Poecilia mexicana. Taxonomy (NCBI): domain Eukaryota; kingdom Metazoa; phylum Chordata; class Actinopteri; order Cyprinodontiformes; family Poeciliidae; genus Poecilia; species Poecilia mexicana. The sequence continues at coordinate 952,524 of NW_028263373.1, read as the reverse complement.
TAGGATTAGACTTAATGTTGTCAGTTACACCTAGAAAACAGCTCAGTAATTTGCATAAATAAGTAGTTTAAACCTGGCCAATAATAAAAAAATGCACGCAGCCACACAGATTTTCTGCCTCTGCTGCTCACATGCAAGCAGAAAACAGCCCCACGCACACGTGTGCCCCAAGTATGAAAAAACCCTGCAATGTTGCAAAGCTGATGATTTTCTAATGAATAGTTTCATTGGCCATGGTGTGGATTAGTGTAAAGGGATTGGAGGGGAATATTTACATGCTTTTAATGATTTCTCAACTTTATATTTAGCGGCTTGACTTATCAGCTTCAATCTTCTCCCAGCTTGGAAAACAAACCAGTGAGTCAAGCGACGGCACAATTCCACGTTGGTCTGTCGCCTCTGACAACATCGTTAATGTTTAACATATTAAAATGTCTCCGAGAGGGAGGGATGAAAGACTTAAACACTTTAAAGGCTCGCGCCCATCCCTCATCAAACATTTTCACACTTGCACTCATAAGTTTAGCTCTCTTAAAAGAGAAGAGCAGAAGACTTCATGGGGATATATGAAATCCCGCTAACGCTTCACCAAATATTCCTCCTCAGCTGGAAAGCTGCGCTGCTAGATTCGGTCATGATCGCCGATGAGCTGCGCTTTAAAAGCTGTTGGGGTTACGTTTAGGTGAAATGGGGACAGCTTGGTTTGTTGTCCAAACTGCAGATTTTCAGCCTTATTAAAAAAACTAAGGACAGGAGTTTCTATGCTTATGGGATTTATTTAAACGGATGATGTAACGGCGTTTCTCGGACCTGTTGAGTGTCACTTCCCCTCAGATAAGGAAATGTGCCAGAATTACCAGTAAAAGTTAAAGAGCTAAAGTATTTTCTTATTGTTGCTGTAGTAATTTATCACTAGTTTGATAGTCAATCAATTAATCAAGTTTATTTGTTTAGCACATTTCACCAACAAGGCAGTTTAAAGTGCTTTACATCATAAAAACACTAAAATACAAAGTTATAGAACAATTAAAGCATCACATTTTGTCCAGTGCCGTCGTTACACATCAGAATGTTGATTAATGTTTCACTGATTATGTTTCAAAAGCAATTCTAAACAGCTGAGGTTTAAAGGAACTCTGGGTTTCGGCCTTTTTACAGTTTTCTGGAAGTTTGTTCCAGATTTGTGGGAGGCAGATGGCAGTTTTACTCTGCAGAATAAATATCTGGAGATGTTTTTTTTATTGTTGATTCAATCAGTGTTGCTTCTGGCATCAAAGTAAACAGTAAGAAAGGCTCTACAGCCTTCAATCTATTGCATTATTTATAAATTTGTGTAAGTTTGAACATGTACACAAATTTATAAATAATGCGATTTATTTATAAATTCCATTATTTACAAATAATGCAATTTATAACTTGCATTATTTTATTTTATTGCATGTTTTTAATACACACCATTAAGTGTCTAACCTGCAACTAACCAGAAACTAACCAGGAACTAACCAGGAACCAACAATAAACTAACCAGGAACTAACCAGGAACTAACCTGTAACTAACCAGAAACTAACCAGGAACCAACCATAAACTAACCAGGAACTAACCTGTAACTAACCTGTAACTAACCAGGTACTAACCATAAACTAACCAGGAACTAACCAGGAACTAACCTGTAACTAACCAGTAACTAACCAGGAACTAACCAGGAACCAACCATAAACTAACCAGGAACTAACCAGAAACTAACCAGGAACTAACCAGGAACTAACCAGGAACTAACCAGAAACTAACCAGGAACTAACCAGGAACCAACCAGGAACTAACCTGTAACTAACCAGAAACTAACCAGGAACTAACCAGGAACTACTGTCATACTATGTTTCTATTGAATAGTCATGCGCATTTTGAGTGAACTTTTAAAATGTTGCAAAAAACCCCAAAACAATAGAAATCAGATTCGTCATGTTTCCATCTAAAGGTTCGGGGCGAATCAACCAGACTACATTAATTTTGTCAGATGCTGACATTACAGGCTGCAAACTAACATGAACCAAACATCTCAGAAAAATAGAAAACATAACAAATGTTAGTTGATCTCAAGGAGCTGACTGAAGACTGTACTCCAGTAGAAAGCCTGACTAATTAACCAGGTAATAAACATTTTTAAAATGATTTTTCAACACATTTTTCTATAAAGAGCAGAACAGCAAAAAAGAAAAAATAGAATATTCACTGCAATAAGCCCATTAAATTTTTAACAATTTTAATAAATATTTAGCTGTTACTACCAACATATGGAAAAATTATGAAACTTTTACTAAAAGGTTATTATGCCCTAAAAATGTGATAGTGGCGATGCAAACTGACTCAGGTGAGTCAGCCTGCATGTTGAAATGCATCTCAGGGCCCATGACTTGTCCTGAAGATGAAATCTCAGAAAAACACAGTTTCGTAAAATGAGTGGGAGGAAGGGCTGGGGATCTCTGCTGCTTTCGTGACTCAGTTTTTGATAAGGAACGGACGGTTGGATGGATGGATGAAAATATGGATGATGGATGGATGGATGACACGTCAACTAACATTTAATTTTACTCTAACTTACAGTTTGAACTGTAGAAAACCTGACCTATCTGCCCTGACGAAGGATATGACACATCTTAAGACTTTTCAAGACCATTGTGATTTAAATTTAAGACATCATGATGGAAATGTACAAAAGAGAATATAATTCATACAGTAGAAGTGTCTAACGTTTCTGCACAAAATGAATGTGGCATCGAACAGGTTGGCAACAGAAGTGAGCCAGAGGCAAAGATAAACATCATCCAGCCAGTTAGGGATAAATGTGCACTTACAAGCTAGATGCAAAAAGCTAGCTAATTAGCAAGGGGATGTTAGCAGCTAGCTAACTGTAGCCTAAACATCCTTGAGTCACAGATACATTTTCACTTTGCCATGACAGATGCTAAAAGCTAGCTAGCTAGAAAGGGTATGTTAGCAGCTAGTTAGTAGCAGCCTCAACCACCAGAATGCAACGACGACATGCGACAGAAAAGTCCCATACGAGAAATAAACTACACAGAAACTAAATGAAATGGTCTTAAAATCACAAAATGTAAGACTTGTGATTAACGTACACTTGTTCAACTAAGTTTAAGACATTTTAAGGCCTTAATTCTAGATACATGAATGTAAGACTTTTTAAGGATGTGCGGACAGCCTGGAGGTCGTTTTACTGATAATCTGATAAATCCCAAATCAGCAAAATTATTTGAATTAGGTTTTTGTTTGGTTGGTTGGTTAAAATAAGTGATTAATTTTACCTCCTCTTGAGAGTATTTTTTGTATCAGGCTTTAATTTATCAAACTACAGGGGAAGCTGCTTTGGTAGCAGCAGCTTGCGAGCCACACACGAACTCAGGCTTGCTTACGATTTTCTTATCTCTGGTCCAGCTGAGCTCCAATCAGAGGTAGACGCTCGTTGGCTTTAAAACCAGTTGCAGCCTGCTCTCTGCCTGTATGTTTGGCGTTGCTACCCTTCCTCTGAGATGCACACAGAGGATCCCCTCACCTCCTGCTGCAGCGGGAACGCACGCTCGAAAACAGGCCTGTCATACGAAAACAGCAGGGTCTTATCGCGATCTGCGTTCTGCTGTTTTGATGAATGTTCGGATGTTTTTCCTAAAGCAGTTGGTGAGGTAAGTAGCCCACACGCATGCAATATGCAGCAAAGCGGAGGGGACTGGTTTGGCAGGTTTTTTTTTTTTCCACTAGACTGGGACTAAACATGAAGTGCTTGCTCAGGAGCAGCTTGCACCATCGCCACCCGGCTCACACAGACTTTCTGGAAAGCCCAACATCTCAGTGCAGCTCTCACAGGTGGCCTTTGTGTCTTCTTATCAGAGCGAATGTTGCTCAACAGGGGAACGTAAGGGCATGGAAATATGTGGCTGTTGAAAGTGAAATATTGGGAATCAGAAAACCTTCCACCACAGCTCCTAATTGGTCAGATCATGAATTCTTAAATAATGGTACACATCAAAATCCCTAATTAAATAATTTAAAAGATTAGAGCTGAAACAATTAATTGGATTAATCATCATGACTCGATTAAAGAATTAATCATCCACTATAACAATCTGTTACCTGAAGTTTATAGACTCAAAAAGTTGCACCAAAACTGAGCCAAAGCTGGAAATACATACATTTTGCATTTAACATGAAAATAAACCTTTTTACTCTGTAAATGTTACCCAGAACTCAAGTGGCCTAATTTTAGCTCCACCTGGTTCAAATTCTGTTAAAACATCTACTAAGCCCCTTTTGATAGCTAATTAATCAGTTAATAAAAAAAGTTAAGTAAAGGACAATTATAGAAAGCCATAAGTGGTTAAATGAAATATCTGCAGAACATGCAAATGTTTCAATCTGAATAACCGATTAATGGTCAGAACAATCAAAAGTTTGATCAATTACTAAACTAACCATTAGCTGCACATTGTAGTGCATCACCTCCGACACAGAACCAAACTTAAATATCTACGGGTCACACGTAGAACTGGAAATACAACAATATACAAATCTGGACAAACTTCCAGAAAACTGCAGAGCTGCTGAAACACCGACTTCCTTTAAACCAAGGCTAAAACCTGCCTGGTTAGAGTTGTAACTGGAACATTGATCAATATATTTGGTGTGTATTTGCTTGCTTGTCCCTTAGATCCACCAGAGAGTGGAAAGGCTACAGCTAGCCGTCTCCTTGCATCCGTACACACAGCTGCTGTCAAGGTTGGCCTTCCTCTCCATCATCACGTCTGACTGTAGTGCTTACAGACATTCAGTCAGCCACCATGTCTCAGTGATAAATAGGCTGTGGACAGCTGAGAATACTTTCTGTCAAGGAAACCATCCGCTCAGAAACTGGAACGCTGCCTCAGAATAGAAAAGACAAACCCATCACTAACTCAGCAGCATTCTTCAAAAGTTCATTTTCCATCCGTAGAAAGACGAGGCTGAAGGCTGTGAACGAGTCCCAGGAGAAGTGGAAAGTTCTCGGCTGTTAAATTGTTGATTTTACGTTGAGGACAGTCAGGTGAAAAAACACACAGGAGACAGACGCCAATGGTTAAAGGATTATTTTATTTTAAAAAGGCAGCTATGCTTCATTTTGAGCAAGATAAGTCCGACGAAGAAGCCAGAGCAGGTTTGAGAGCAAAGAGGAGCTTCGCTCAATGCCAGTTTCTACAAACTGTGTTCGATAATATAATTAGAAAACATAATATTCCCAATTATCAGACCAGTCGCTGCAGTTTTAGGCATTTTTCCTGATTTTGTGATGTTGGGGTCCCTTGCCAAAGTCAAAACCTTGTTGTTGGAGTAACTCATGAGTTAGCAAGGTTTATAAAAGTGTCCTGGCTGTGCACATTCCTGACTGACTTTCACTTTCTGCATCTCACATTCCTGCAGTCAGGAAACCGTTTCCATGACGCTGGCTCAGATCAGGTGACTTCACTCTGGTGTCATTGCTGCAGAATGACTGGAGCACATGTGTTATATAGATGTTGATCTTTTTCAATACATCAAAAATACAGATTAGGTTGAGGTGATTAAACTGTGTGAACCACTGGCATGATTTTGGTTATTTAGCCTGTCATAAGAGAAAAAATATTCATATTTTCACCATGTTATTTATTCATTTATAAATGTTACAGTTTCAAACTAAATACTTAGTGTAGATGTTAGTCACTAATATAAATACAAATATTTAGCTCATTAGCTAAATATTTAGCTAGGACCTGCACCTGACTGTATTTATCTCTCAAAGCTAAATATTCAACTCTGAACTAAATATTTAGTTTGAAGTGAAATAACATCTAGCTCAGAACTAAATGTTTATAATAGTTAAAAATTTAGCTATTAAGCTTGACTGCATTTATCTCTCAAAGCTACATATTTAACTCTGAGCTAAATAGTTAGTTAGCAAACTAAATTAAATATTTAGCTCAGTGGTAAATATTTAGCAAATATGCAAATTCACATGCCTATAAACTGGAAGTGGATTACCAAAATAAAAGCTGTTGGTGTGACTGATGTGCTTCACCTGTTGCTGGTGTCACCTCCTCGTTATTTTTCTTTCTGCTCTTGATGTTTCAGCTTAAAGCCGTTTGAATGGAAATACAGACGCTTACAAAATAACAGATTAGGATAGAAAACAACAAGCAAGAAATAATTATTCACTTTTAACTGACTAAGGAGTCAAATGGTGTACGGCTGTGTGTGAACCTGTGTGGTCGTGTATAAACTAAGTGTCCAGGTGACTGTAAAAAAAGTTTTCAGCATGGCTCACTCCAGTTTTAGTTTGGTCCCAAAGGACGGTCTAATGGAGTAAGACAGCTCCCTGGGTCCCTGATGACCTTTAACCCCAATCATGGTGGTGTGGGACCATGCCATTCCCTGCACCACTCACACACACACACACCTCAGCACATTGTTTCAACAGATTAGAGGAGATTGCTGGAAAACTCTGTCAGACGTGCAGCTTGTGTGCACAGCAGAACGAGTTAGATACGATTGGAAAGAAAAGTTCTCACTCCCTGTCTGTCACAAGGTCTCTCTCTCTCTGCTACAGAAGCTGCGCAAAACTTTGTCGATGTTCCGCTAATGTAAAAAAAAACAACTATTTTTCAATTGCAGTATTTCCATTAAATAAGAAACAATTAAAATCACACATAAATAAGTTTGTTCACGCATCAAGTCATTAAAAACACGTTGCACCATCATCCACCTACCACTTCCTGCCGTCTTCTTCGGCATTTCTGTCAGTAGTAACATTAAATAATTGGTCACATGACTTGTGTGATCCAAAAAGTGTTTTTGTTGCAGTTTTGTGAATTTTGCTACATCCTATAGCACAAAAAACCTTTTCCCAAAAAAGGTGAGTTTTTGAGATTGGCTTGGTTTTATTAAGCACATTTATTTTTATAAATAAAAAGTTTTAAAGAAAGACAGTTAGTGTCTAGCATCTGTACTGTAAAGTTAAAATTGATGAACCTACAAAGTTATCAATAGACTCAAATCAATACATTCAGCTTATTCCACTAAGAACCCAAATGTTGATTTTTGTCACCTTTTTGTCCAGATGTTGGTATAGTTGAAAATTAACTGTAAAGAAAAAAACATGATGAATAACCACATATTTTTAAAAACTAGTTACAATCTGTAATTTCTATAAATTTAGCTGAAATTCTACAGCAGCCTGGAAAAATCCAGAAAAGTGGCCAATTTGAATGGATCCTTTCAAAGAAAATAAGAGTTTTACATATTTTATTCCCTTATTTCTCCTCCTTCATTTCCACTTTAAACATTGTTATCAAAGAGTGAATAATTCAAAATAATGAAGATGTGTTATGGATGTATTTTTAGACCATAAACTCCTTAGAAAAACCAAGATAAAGAGTTTATTGGTGTCTTATTTATTTTGTTTCTTTCCCTCTTTGCAGTTTAATGGAAAGTCTAGTTTACATATTTAAACACTGGCCACCAAATAAGCAGATGATTAAAAGTTAAACTATACTAAAAATGGGAAAAGCACTAAATGGAAATTCTGGAAAAGTGCAAGAAACCCTGAACAATCTACTGCTGTCACCTACAGTTCAAACTATAAGAGCCGTAAAAACAAATGTTTCTTAAGAATCCTTGGATTTATCGTCTGTTCATCACGCTGGAGTTTCTAATGGTGAAATGCTGAATTTTGTCAACGTGCAGCAGAATGTGAAACATTTCCTGCTGCAGGTGTTGAAACATCAGAAAGCAGCCAGGTGCTGCTAATCTACTGCACTCAATCTGTGACAAAAGGAGGAATCCTGGCAGTGAGGCGTCCAGGTGCGCAAAGCCAAACTGGGATTACGCTATAATCTTAGAGAAGTTACTGTTACTGCCCATTTATAGGCCATTTCCAAACAACTCTGGTCCTGTCATGTTACCACTGAGAAGAGAATAAATGGAGGAACATCAAGACAAACGCAGATTTTCAGATTAGTTGACATCCCAGCATCAGAGCAGCAACTTAGCAGGTCAGTTATGTTAAATATGCAGCAAGTAAAAAACTATTGAATATGTTGATGTTTTTCTTAGTGAATATATATTATTATATTTCTGCTGACATGAAATTCACACCAGATATCAACAACAATTAGTCCACAAATTAAGTTAATGAGGAGCAACCAGGTCTGTCACAATAACAAATTTAGTTGGATGACAAAATGTCCCAGAAGTTATCGCGATAAACGATAATATTGTTGTTGTCGGACCATTTGCAAGTAATATAATGGTAATAGTGCAAAAACATTCTCAAAACTCAAATAAATGCTAATTTCTAATGAACTGGAAGTCATTTTAAATGTCCAAAATAAATAAACAATACAACAGACACACCAAATAAAATTAATTATAAAGTCCTTGTAAAGAAAATTATCCTTCAAAAAAGGACAAGTTGAGACCAAAATACCTGACTGGAGACTTTTATCATTCAGTTGTTGATAGAAAGAGAGAAATGAGAAAAACAAACTCATACAAACAAAAATGATCGAGTTTGTTTCAATTTATTACACAATTAATTTATTCATTGCTTATTGCGACAGACCTAACTGCAGCAAGGAATAAGTATTGAAAATAAAAACAACTGAAGGCCTAGAAACCAGTTAAAACCTGTCAGTATTTAGAGAGTAATTAAGTTTATCCAGCAGGTTTCTGATGAAATGATTCTCATTCCCACAGAGACGTAGGATTGGTAAAATCAGATACTTTTACAAAGACATGCTGCCGTTACTCCTGCTAATGGTACTGGTTTCCAAAATAAGTAAATACTGATATTCTCTAACTTGATATTCAGTATAAAGTTAAGATGAATTAACATTTTTAAATAGGAACAAACTCCTTCACAAAAACAACCCAGGAGCCAATAATCCATAAAAAACTAATCAAATTTAAACCGATCAAATAAGAAAGGAACTGCATTTCATATTGAGAGTGTGTGTGTGTGTGTGTGTGTGTGTGTGTTTACAGAGATGTGGGGTCCCGTCCATAACTATGGCATCACTGTAGTTCCACTATTCTTTCTCATCATTAACATCAGCACCATCGTTCTGTCCAGCTCCTGCGGTTAGTGTCAGAGGCTGTCAGCGCTCGTGTGGCTGGGGGGAGACGCAAATACTTGTGACAGATTCCCAACCAAGCAGAAAAGAGGCCATCACACTTTATGTACATGCAGAGGCTCATAAACTCGTGTGTGTGGGTGTGTGTGTGTGTGCGTGTGTGTGTGTGTGTGTGAGAGATGCAGATGTCCGGTGACAGCTCGCTGCTATGGGGTCATCTGGAAGCAGCTGCCTGGGGGACAAAGGGCAACACACACACACACACACACACACACACACACACACACACACACACACACACACACACACACACACACACACACACATCAATGTTTGCGTGGCTATCTTTTTAGGGACTTTCCATTGACTTCCATTCATTTCTACACCCTAAACCTTATCCTAACCCAAACTCAATTCCCACCTTAGTCCTAAATATGACCCCTGACCCTAAAACAGTGTTTCTCCTTGTGGGGACCAGGCTCCGGTCCCCACTAGGAGCAGAGGGTCCCCACAATGTAGTGTCAGGAAAACGGTCCCCACAAAGTATTACAAACAAATGTGTTTGCCCTCAGGATTTCATCATGTAACGCCAAAATATCTGCAAATGCATCTGGAGAAAGTTACATTATTTTAACTCTTTTCCTCATTATTTGTTTGTCCTATCAGTTGTTCTGTTCTTCTAATTTGTACAAAACCAATTTTTCTGATTTGCCCTGCAGCTGCATCCAAAAGGCAGGAGGAGGAAGAGGAGGAGGAGGCAGGAAGATGAAGTAAGCAGGGTAGACTGCGGTTGGGGGGTGTTGTGGCAGGAGACCACCGCCCCCCACGGAGAGCACTGCTCCATTCCCACACCACAGGTGACTGCCCTGCATCCCTCCCCTCTCCTCTCCAGTCTTCCCTCGTTCATTTGTCTCACTCCAGTGCCTCCCTCTGTTCTTAAAGGAGCAGTTTAGCCAAAATTAAAACTCTGCAAGTTTATTATCCCACACTGTACATTTATTAAGCCGATTTGGGGCCAACATTGTTTTTTCTTCAATGGTACAATTTAAACAGCCAGTCATTTGCTGGAAGGGAGAGAAAAAACAGTCTGTAGCTGCATTTCCTTTATAAGTTATGTGTAAAACTTTGTTGATCTTATGCTAATGTAAAAAAAACCTCAATTTAAATAAGAATCACACATGAATAGGTTTGCAAACAGATGTGCAATAACACAATAGTACATGCTTGAAAAGCAGGAGTGGAGCCTCCTGCACAACCAACAGCAAGGTTGAATGAAGTTGTTTCTGGATGGTCAACAATAAAAACACTTGTCTTTGTATAAATAAGAAACACCAACTGTAGAGCTGCGACTGAAATGGAAAAATTGGTCTATTTTTTTTTAAATGGGAAAAATAGGAATGATTATAGAAACAAGGAAAACGGCACTTTCACAACCAGGCAATATGGACGTTAAAAATGACTAGTAAAAAATACGATAAAAACAAACATGCAATTATATCCATTTGCCACACCTTCATTATTTCCTTATTTTAACAAAATATTTGATTTTATTTAGGCCTTAAATCAGCTGCTAAAATCTTTCTGTCTTTTTTCTGTTGCATATAGAAAATGGTCCAGATCACTTTTAAACTTAAGAATTCAATTTTTTTGCAAATTTATTTAGACACATCAATACTTCAAAAGATGTTTGATGTACACAGTAATTTTTCTTAGATTACTCACAAGTTTGTTATGACTTTGTTCAACGTCAGCAGAGGCAGATGTGTTTTTTTAGTTAATCTCTTGCACTTATGATGTCAATGTTGAAAGAGAAAAAAATAATGTCAGATTTTCCACTATAACTGGTACAACAGGAGTATCAGGTGCGGCGAACGAAAGAAGCCTTCTGAACTGGAAGAACAGGTGACAACACCTGAGGGCCTTTCCTGCAAGTTCTCACACTGACATATGAACGCTTTAAAAATGAATAAATAAAGGATGGATACCAAGATGGCTGACATCCGAGCCAGCAATGCTAAAAAAAATCTACAACATGTAGCAATGAAGAGCATTATGGAGACTTTGCTTCTCACTATAATAAAGCTGCACACTTAGAAATAAAAATTTACTTTTCTTCTTCGCAAATACACACACATGCATTGCTCACTACTGCCCCTCTTCCTTCAGGGCAAAGGTTGAATTGGTAGCATTTTGTCCAATTCTAATTGTGCAATGTAATATGATGTAAACAAAAGATGTTCCATGAATTAAAACTATAAGAAAATGATGTAAAGAATTCAACTTTATGAAAAAACATCAGAGAGATCAAGCTAATGGTGTTTGTTAAGCATATTTATATGTATTCATTGTTTGTTCAGTGTTTTTATTTGCTCTCTATGTATCATTCTTAAAATAAAAACAGTTATTAGATTACATTGTCACTTCTATGTTTACTACAGTTCTTGTTTTTCCCTCCCCACTCTCATATTTTGGCCAAAACATGAGATCACCTGGCAGTGCAACATGAGGGTTCAAGTTCCCTTCAGCATCCACTGGCATACTGATTGTGTGTGTGTGTGTGTGCGCGTGTGTGCGTGCATGTGTGTGTGTATGTGTGTGTGTGTGAACCAGGTTTTTATGTCCTTGTGGGGACCTATATCTGTCCTCAATGTGGGGTTCTGGGGACCGCGGCTCCTTGTGGGGACATTTTCTTGGCCCCCATGCGGAGAAATGCTGTTTTTGGGTTAGGGGTTAGGTTTAGGGCTAAGGTATGAATTGACTTTTGGTTAGGGGTACGGTAAGGGTTAAGCTGTAGAAAATGAATGGAAGTCAATGTAAAGTCCCCATAAGACATAAAAACACAACTGTGTGTGTGTAGGTGTGTGTGTGTGTGTGTGTGTGTGTGCGTGTGTGTGTGTGGGCATCATCAAACTTTATCTCTTGTTTGGGTTTCAGCAGGCTGCACATGGCTGCCAGGAGGAGGTTCTATGACCAGAGTCATTCATAGTGCTACAATGAGCTCATCTGATTTCACACACACACATATATATGCATACACACACATGCATCTAGCACAGCATAGATGCAGTTGCATAAAATCAGGATGAAAACATGTAACCTTCTGTTTCCAAACCACAAAACGGCTGTAATAACACAAACAAGGTGAGCTCAGCTGCAGTTTGCAATCTTTAAGATTTTATGACCTCAATTCAAGTTCTGCTCACAATTGGTGTTTGAAAATTGTTGAACAGACAACAGTTGTTAGTGAATGGAGGCTTTGTTGAAAACATAAACATTTGCTGGCTGGTTTTTGGAAATGGATGGTGTATTAAGTCATACTTTCTTTTTGTACTATAGTTAAAGTAACTGACCTTATCTTTACAAAATATCTGCAAGAAATTGAGGCAAATTGCATATTTTCCAAAAATGTAACCCTTAATCTTTAAAGGCCAATATGGGAAATTACTACTGGCTGTAAATGACATTTAAGATTCATTCTTGTTCTACACAAATACACAAGTTTATTTGTGTAGAACATGTCAGGAAGAAGGCAGTTCAAAGAGCTTTACACCACAAAAGAGCCAGCATGTAGATATTGAATAGGCGGGGTCCCAGGATTGAACCCTGCGGTACCCCACATTACATTTTCCAGACGTCCCAGTTCTTTAGGTAAAATCTGAAACAATTAAGTACTGGATCAATAATAAGATTTCTATTTCAGGTTGTGATTCGTTTTCAGCTAAAATATGGTAATTTTGGTTTAGTTTGTTCCTAATACATGAAAACCAACAGGCCACATTTAAAGGGAATAAATGTGAAATATGAGGAACTGGGAGTAAATATTAGAAGCGACATTTAAAGAAAACATTAAAAAGACACAAGAAAACCCCAATAAAAGGAACATAAGAGCTTTATGAGTTTTATTACACACTGTCAACACTTGGTGTATTTATTTTGTACTTTGTTGTTTTATGTAGTTTTCTATCTTACAATATTATGCTTTTCTTTTGTTGTAAGGCAACATAACTTTTAAGCAATCTGTTCATTTTAGCCATAATTATTGTACTATAAGAATCTGTTAATGCTATACATTTTTAATATATTTTTATTCATCGCTTTGTGTAGATATATTTATGTTGTGACTCCTATCTCCAGCTCTTGTGTGCTAAAATTGACAATTAAGTAAAAAAAAAAAAGCTAAATAACAAAACAGAAAAATAACAGAATAAGCTAAATGTAAACTGATCACACATATTTGATTATTTGTGTCTTTTTTATTGTTTAAGTTTTATTTTGATCATTCTAATGTGATGATTATTTGTCTTACTTTGTTAGATATTAGCTCATATTTCTGCCTTAAAAGTGAGATATACATAAAATCGAAGTGAATAAAAATTATTTCCACATCCAAGTTGAACATTTTCAGACCAAGCCATATCTTTTGACCTTTTTCCAACTAGATAAAGTTAAACAAACCGTGAGTCACTTTCGAAGGGCTTCGCTTGACTGCCACATTCCTTTGAGCCACGTTTTGTATATGTAGTAAATAAGCAGGGCATGACTAAACCATAAAAGTCATTAGTGAATGTCATTTGGACCTGGTCAGAGAGAAATTCACATGGAAACTGGGAGGGCTGGGCTTAACATGTCAATCAAATCCAACATGTTATGTTGGCATAGCAACTGTGCACCTCTGGCGTAGCAGCAGAGCGTGAAACGCTGTGACCTGATAATTATCGAACCACATACACCCAAGATAGACAGACCCACTATCTACTGTCTGATAAGACTTAAGGAAATACCTCTACTGGTGTTTTTATTTACGTACTGCTGAAACGGAAGAGTGTTTCAGAAAAACGGCAGCAGAAACATCACATGAAGACACACAGGAAGGAGAAACATGTATGAATACTGTGATAAAAATAGTTCCTGAAAATTCAACTCAAGTAAAAGTAGAAATACTTCAACATATTTTTACTCAAGTAAAAAGTAGCAGTCCAAGAAACTACGTTAGAGTAAAAAAGTATTTGGTAAAAAGTTTACTTGAGTACTGAGTAACTGATTAAATTATCAATCATTTAAAAGTTTTGGTTAAAACAGAAAAATAAAAAAGAAAAGAAAAATAATTTCTTAATATTGTAAGACATTTCCCCTTAAATTAATCTGCCAGTAGGACTATTACTATTTTTTTTTATCAATATTAAGGAATTATTGATTTAAAACAAGCCTTTATATCTTGCTGAAACGTTAGTTGTAAGTTAGTTTTGTCTATTTCAAGATTACAAAGATATTTGCAATAGAAATCTAAAAGTACCTGGTGGTATTTTGTGTTTTTGGCTGATCTTCCTGCTCATAACTGCTGTAATTATTGAATTACCCTGGAAGTTAAGCCCTCCTCGGTTTTCACATCAAAGCCGCGCCGTAATCCAGAACCCGCCAGCACCGGGTCAACATGTGTGAACACTGTAAAACATTCAAAGGTGAAGGTCCATCTGCTGCTTTGAAGAGTATAGTTTTAATTTGACTTAGAATTTGAAATGTAATTAAGCTGATTTAACAAAAAGAAACAAGTTGTTTAAACATTGCTTTTTAAGCTCCCTGCTCTTGAACTGAGCTGTTTTAACTTAATACTCTAATTTAAACCATCATCAAGTTAAAATAACTACAAATTTTAAGTTGTGAACAAAATCATGTGTTTTACCAAACATCAAAATAAATTCTACTCAAACATTTAGTTTTAACTGGGTGCAAGTAATTTGAAAAAACTCAAGATTTATTTTACTTAAAGAGCAAAAGTTAGACAACTAAATGCAGCTTTAATGTTTTACAGTGTGTAGGAGCCTTTGCATTGACCAGATAACTGCAGTCAATTGTTACAGTAACAATTTTGCATAATGGAAACCCGGTAATTTTGAAAACTCACATTTTTTGATCATTTTTTTGTGCTAAGAAGAAGTGATGTATTGAAATATGTATATTTCACAAAATTGCAATGGAAAAACTTTTTCGGATCACGAGTCACATGATCAACAAAGATGTTACTGAAGAAGACAACAGGAAGTGGTTGGAGTTTGGAGGATGATGATGCATGAACAAACTTCTTCGCATGAGGTTTTAATGTCAGATTTTATTTAATGGAAATATTGCAATTGTGAAATTTCGTTTTCTCAACATTAGAGGGATATCAAACGTTTGCAAATATTTTCAAATGGAAATACAGTTTGTGTTTTTTGACAGTGATGTCAAAAACATGGATGATCTGTATATTTGTGGTCAAAATCAACTATTTTTGAGTATTTAGATGTGATGCATTTATGCATGAATGAACGAGAGAAAAGGACAAAAGAGAAAGAAAATCTGACCTGTGAGATTGAGGTTTTGCATTCTATTTTCCCGCCCCTTCACTCCCTTTCCCCCCCCCTCTTCCCCCCCCCTCTTCCCCCCCCCCCCCCCCCCACACACACACACACACACCTGTGCTAGTGTTTTCAGGTGTATTTGGTTTGGTTTAGTTGGGAGGGAGGGAGTGGAGTTTGCTGTATTATCGCCCTGAGAAACCTCTGATCTCTAAATGTACTCACTTAAACCCTGCTGCTTGGAGGAGGGTTTGTTCTGCTGCAGACACTCATGCACACACACCAACAGGTGTGTTGTGACCAGCATGAGCTCTGATTTGTTTGTGTGGAGAGTCGAGCAGTGCAGGAAAATGTTCTTTGATGAGGAGTAGTCAAAAGGTCCTTATTGTTGCTGCACTCGCTCTAATCCTGCGCGCTGACAGAGATTCATCTGCACTACTTCCGCATTTACAAACACCAACTATCAGCTGCTGGCCTGAATAAAAACTTTCAACCATTAATTACCAAAGTATGGGCTTCTTGAGTTGGTAAATAGTTGTAAAAACTGTTGTCTTTTAGAAAAATATATGAAGTAAACAGAGAATTTTTTTATTTTCAGAAGGATTGACCCAAAATAACTGAATTTCCATTGCTAATATAATTGGTCAAATTGGAATTATGACAATAATTGCTTAATGTAAACCCAATTTTGAAAAAACTCACATTGTTCAATAAAAAAGCTTTTGTCTTTCGGCTGTATTGAAATTAGTGTTTTTTTTGCATCACACGCTTCATGTCAACAACTGGATATTACTACTGGCAGAAAAGATGAAGAAGATTACAGGAAGTAGTTGGAGGATGATGGAACTTCATGTTTTTAATGACTTATTGTGTGAATAAACTTATTCATGTGTGATTTTAATTGTGTCTTCATATCATAAGACATGTGATCAGCAACAGGATGTTACCACTGGTGGAAATGATGAAGTAGTTGACAGGAAATGGTTGGAGGATTATGACGCAACATGTTTTTTAAGGATATTTCTTATTTATTGGAAACACTGCAATTGTGAAATTGTGTTTTTTTTTCAACATTAGTGGAATATTGAAAAAGCTTTGCATACACTTGTAAAGCAAAGGCAGCTAATGATGTGCATATGGTTTCTGTAAAGAATCTCCATTTGCAAATCCTTCCACACCTGCTGCCACTCCTGGTAAAAAATGTCTGAAAAGGCTTGAAAAGCTAATGCTCTGTTTCTGGTAATTGAGCATTCAGTGTAGTGTATTTCTGTAACTTTTTACAAGGTCCAAGCTTACAGAGTAAGAAATCCTTGACAATTTCTCGAGTATTCAAAGTCTTGGTTACTTTCTTCTTTTTATATTATTGACTGTTTTTTACAGAAAGCAAGTCTGAGGCTCAGTTTGGTAAACCATTCCCCTACCTACCAGTAGGGAATGTCTCCATGGCAACCACTGGATAGTGTCTAGTGGTTGTTACGGAGACGTCATGACCCCAACATGCCACTCTTAGTTACTTTGATCTATTATTTCCCTTCCTTTCCATTCTGCTCTCTGTGCATGGTGCCAGTTTAAACTAGGCTCCTTATCCAACCTGGTTTCTCCCAGTTTCAGTTGTTTTAAATGTTTAATTGTTGTAGCATTTATAGATAATCTAACATTTAGGAGAGTCACTATTTTCTGTTAGAAAGTCACATCTGACTTGCATATATGCAATGTTCTCTTGTCTTTCCTGTTTTGACTTAGTATTTTTGCTTAGTATAGTGTAAATATTTTAGTATGGTTGAAATAAAACAACCAGCTTACACATAACTTTTCAGCAAGAAATAGGGACTTCTTATAACTAAATAATTGCTTAACATTGATTAATAAAACTATTAGTTCTACTGGCAGACTAATTTACTTAACCCTTGTGTCCAGAAATGGGGTCCAACCGACCCCACGTAAAACTTGTATCATTTTCCACAGTCCTCTACATTTGGCTCAGTCCTTGCATGCACAAGGGTTAAAATATGAAAAGATGTCTTTTTGTAAGTTAAAATAAAGTCAGAGTAACACTGAATGCAACAAAAAGCAATGGTGCTAAAGTTAGCAATTAAAGGTGAACATTCATCAATTCGCCATGTGCTTCATCTAAAGTCAGTTCACAAGGGAAACTGAATCCAGGATAGAAACGAAACGGAGCCCTGTTTAATGCACTTTAATCAAACTCCAATTTATTTTTCAAGAACCTCCATAGTTCGTTTATGGAGGTGTGAATGTGTAATTGATCACTGATCTGCCTTTTCGATTGAAGTGAATGCTTTAGAAGTTCAAAAGCATATGTGAACGCCAAGCGAACTGGAACCCCTCAAAAAACAAGAAGTATACTACAATGCAGGGCATTCTGGGTAAATACAACCAAAACAAATGCACCAGTCTATCGATTTAGGAAGAAATGGCTCCTGGTCTTTTACCAAAGACAACAGTGAAATCTTACAACCACTGAAATCTAACACTACTCCATTTTTGTTTACATTTCATGAAGAAGGAAGTTGTGCTCTGTGTCTTCTTCAGAGGTTTTTATGTAATTTCCTTCTGTAGTTGTTGGTGCAGCGCCCCCACAGGGAAGGAGGGGAACAAATTTTTCAAATTATTCGGTTTGTTCAATGAGAAAGTAAATGCCAGCAGCTGAAAATGTTGCAATTTTGGTCCCTAATTAAACCAAGTCTGTTTTACATTACATTAAAGTTTTTTTTTTACTATTCAGAATAAAATATTAAGAAACCTTCCATCAACAGTAAGAAAAACAGATTATAAAGTAGTTCCAATAGACAAAAACTCAGAAATTATATTTGGCTCCGAAATCAAAGTTATAGAGCTCAAACATTTTTAAAAATTAAGTAATTAAAACTGGACATTCTCTTTTAATCAAGCGTAAGCTGATATTGATTCATGACTGGAAAGTTTATTTAGCAAAACTAACTTGCTTTCATATCTGGATAGTGTAAAAAACTGTATCCTTCCTTCCTCTAGAGATCCTTCCTAAATATCTGCAAGCATGCATGTCCCCCGATAATTCTCATTTTCTAGTTTCACTTGTATTGAAATGTGTGTGCTAGTGTGTGTGTGTGCATGTGTGTGTAGGCCCATAGTACTGTAAACCTGAGGTGACGACAGAGGAGGAAGGTAACAGTCGTAGAGCTTTCTAGATGACTGCACACACAGATGTCTCAGACTGATATAATACAATAATCGCCAGACTGAATGGGTCAGACAACAGGCTCACCGCAGATGAAAAGATTCATCAAAGAAAGGCCTTGTTGTTAACACTAAAGTATCTAAACTTTTTGAAGATGTAGGAAAAATATTAATTTTATTTCACCTGACAGCTTCACTGTGTTATAAATTAGTGCTCAGCTGCATGTGCTCTGCTGTTTATGCATGAACTTGGCAAAATGTCATCTTTTCAATTGTTGACTGTCTTCTATGACTTTTTATTTTTGTGTTTTTGTGATGTAAAACACTTTGAACTCACTTGTTGCTGAAATGTGCAATACAAAAAAAAAAAAAAAACGTGATTTGATTTTGATTTAGCAACCCCAGAAAAGCCTACCCTGTTACCTAGCAACCCCAGTGGAGTTCTGCCCGTTACCTAGCAATCCAAGCTGAGCTCCAGAACATTTGGTGAGCCAGTTTTAACGTTGTATGCAGTGTACAATGACTGCTGGAAAAAACAGGTGTTTTGTTGTTGACTTCCCATTCAGAAACCACTTGCTGGGTTCTTGTTGGTTGTGCAGGAGGCTTTACTACTGCTTTTTAAAGATGTATGATTGCACATCTGTTTGCAGCCATTTTCACATAAGTGTAAACGTTTGAGGGGGTGTGATGTTGTGCAAAAACATGTAGTGAACATGTTTTGCATCCTAACCTGTTCAAGGCCATATAAGAAGATTTTTCTGAGTTTGTAGAGTTGAGTCCAACTAATTGATTCTCTTCTCCATATTACTCACTTTGTGATTTGGAAACTGATATTGATTGCAACAATTCCCATTATTTTTTTAACAAAACCGGTTTCTGCGTTGGATTAAACATTTCTCTTTTCACTTCATATATCCAACATAGACACATCTCTTCTGGTGCAATTATCTTCAAGGCTACATTTTATTCATCATAAAATTAAAACTAGTCTGTTGCAATTAATGGATAATTTTTTCTTGTATTTCTCAGTTTCTATTGTAAAGAGCAACAGTCTGCATGTACGGTTTGCTTTTGTTAAACATAAGATCGTAGGAAGGCCAATGCGTTTAAAACATATCACCTCTATAAACAGGCTAAAGAGGAAAAGAAGTGGGAAAATTCCATTGGTGGGAGATAAAGTGAAGGCTTAGCTGGATCAGCAGGGCACACAAACAAATCATGAGCCCACATATACACAAACACACTTCAGTGTGCAGACAGACAGCTTAAATGTTGACCAAGGCATTGGGAAATACTGGAGAGAGTGAGCAAGTTCAAATGGGAAGTTTCACTTTGGATGGCAAGGCTCAAAACCGCTATCCATGAGAATAATTAAATCAGGTTTTCTAAATGCTTTCATGTAGCTTTCTTACTTGATGTAATTTATATATATATATTTCACTTACATAATTCAAATATATTATCTTTAGTTCTGGTGACATTTTCAAATAGATACAGTGGTTTTTCAGGGGATTAGGAAGGATATTTCAATAACGATCACTGAAAATCTCAAAAAAAAATTTTTTTGGTCTAGTTTCTACAGAAAATATCTTAGTATATTTGAAATAAGACAAAACTTGTGGAAAATGTGATTTAAAAAAAAAAAAGATTTTTCAACAAGAGATGGAAGCTTGTTTGAAGTCAGCAGTCTATAATTAACTGTTTTGTCAGAATATTTCATTTATAACGTGGGAAAAATATCTTCTGCCAGTGAAAGTAGTATTTTTTTTAAATCATTAAAAAAAATATCTTGAACTATTTCTGTAGTTATGCTGCCACTTTTTCTCACTTTGTTATTCTACTACTCTCCAGTTTGCATTATTTGCTGCTATTTCAACTGTTAACTTCATAATTTCTCAGTTATTTTTCTCCCCATAGACGCTATTGACCATTTGCAACTACGTCACTTAATCATTCCAGGCATCATGACGGACGTCAGAAGTGAAGGGCGGGAGTATTGAACAGAGCAACTGAAACTGTTTTCCAAAGTTGTTTTTGCCAGTTTATTCATGGCTTATGCTTGTTCCAGTCAAGCTAATTTGTCTGAATTACAGACAAATTAACACACCTGGATGGGCCTCATAGACAGCGTGACTTACAAAAGATGAAAATAGATAGCTTAGAAACCGGCCCAGACCTTATTTGTAATCAGGGTAAAATTTTAATCAATATGATTTTCTTACAATACAAAGTATTTGTCTTTTTATAACCAAACTTTTATAGTAAGTAGAACAACATCTATGCAGAGACTTTTACTGAAAAGCCGACTTTGCTGTACCTAATCAGTGTTTATTTAATTTCTTAAACTTGGCTAAATGTAGTAAGTGTTTTGAAAGAAAGTGACTCAAATCTTTCAAAGTTTTCAAATCTTTCTCTTATAACAGAATAATTTTGTTCAATCAAGCTCAAAAGAACTTGAAAACTTTGATTTCTTTTAATACAGAAAATGTGAAAATGTTTAAAATCATTTGGAAGTTTTGGAACAAAAACCCCCAACAAAATCAGACAACTTTAATTGCTTGATTTTATTTTAATTTTTCTCTTATTACTATTATTATTTACCTATTGATTTAGGTTTTTGTTCCACAAGTACTTTTGACTTGACGATTTTGGCCCATGTGACAAAAAGTTTGGACACCCCTGGTCTACAGTCAATCTGCTGGATTTGGTTACATATAAAACTTTTCAAACTACTTTAAATAATTAATTGAGACCTGTGTACTGGCTGATAACATGGATTAACTGGAATGTGTGTGTGACTG
Organism: Poecilia mexicana; assembly: GCF_051168715.1. Taxonomy (NCBI): domain Eukaryota; kingdom Metazoa; phylum Chordata; class Actinopteri; order Cyprinodontiformes; family Poeciliidae; genus Poecilia; species Poecilia mexicana. The sequence continues at coordinate 931,061 of NW_028263373.1, read as the reverse complement.
AATTTAAATAATTTTATATACAGAGTGTCTTGAGATGACATTTGTTGGTAATTGGGACTACCTAAATAAACTGAATTGAATTTTGTTTTTTTGCCTTTTATTCTTTATTTTAGACCATTTTAGCAAAGACTGATTACAAATATACATAAAATCAATGTTTTATGAGCATTCAAGGTTTTTCTTTAATAACATACCAATTTTATAGCCTTTAGGAGACTCAACTGCTTTCTTGTATCCATATCAAAGAAAATTAGGCATGAAGGTGAAAGTCTGAATGTTGAAACTATTTACAGAACAGAAGGTTTTTCTTTTTAAATATCCTTTTAATCGTTGTAATGAAAACACAAGCAGAACACAACCACAAGCTGTACTATAGTAAGCCATTAAATATGGATTATAGAGGAACTACCCTGAGGTTCTCTCTCTCATGTGTTTTAATGTTGGGTTGTTCAGTCAGTGAGAGTGAGAGTTCACACACACAGCTGTAATTAGCAGCTTAGGCAGCCAGCCAGCTCTGGAAATGCACTGTGATATCTGTGTATTTATGTGTGTATGTGCAGGTTGTTGATGATGTCTGCATGTTTTTCTCTTTTCAGTGTGTGTGTGTGTGTGTGTGTGTGTGTGTGTGTGTGTGTGTGTGGACTGTGGATGGTGATTCACACATTCATGCGTGGGTTTTCTGTTTGTCTTACCTGTGCTGATGGAGCTGAGAGGTGCCTGGAGACATGCTATGACGTGTGCGCGTGTGTGTGTGTGTGTGTGCGTGTGTGTGTGTGTGTGCATGCTTGCGTGTGCGCGTATGGGTTGGCTGATTGCTCTCTAACACCTGGTATTAGCTCTAGTAATCCTCGCACCACATCGTACTCACGCACCAGTCCCATGCAGATCGCATTTAACTCGTCCTCGGTTCTGTTTTAAGTGTTTCACAACAGCTTTTTGGTGTGTGTGTGTGCGTGCGTGTGTGTGTGTGTGGAGGAGAACCAGGTTTTTATATCCTCGCGGGGACCTAATTCTGTCTATAATGCGGTGTTGTGGGGACCACTGCTCCCTATGGGGACATTTTCTTGGTCCCCAAGAGGGGAAATGCTGTTTCTGTGACGGTTAAGGTTAGTCATAGGGTTAGGATAGGGGTTAGGCTGCAGAAAGTGAAGGGAAGTGAATGTAAAGTCCCCACAGGTTATGGCTGTGTGTGTGTGTGTGTGTGTGTGTGTGTGTGTGTGTGTGTGTGTGTGTGTGTGTGTGTGTGTGTGTGTGTGTGTGTGTGGCAGGGGCAAAAAACATAGAAGTCCTTCACTTTAAAGATAAATCCGTTCATTGAACTTCAGTGAACAATTGAACTTTTTGATGATCAGCGATGGCATAGTTACTGACTACTCCTTGAATAAGTAACTCAGTTATTTTACTGACTACTTGATTTGGAAAGTCACTAAGTTAGATTAAAAGTTACTTTATTAGTTATTTTCAGGAGTTTTATATATAAAGTGCCAAATTATACATAAAGTGCTGTGGCTGTTGTCAGCCCTCCGCCACTTCAATATAAAAATTACATTGAGTTTTGCCAATACTTATCATTAAAGAGCATTTTAATGCATCATTAAACATTAATACTTGTTGTTATAAAAACAAAAAAATGTTTGTTTTTTTACAAATCACAGGTGCTGATAATGTTACTGAGCTATCACTTCCCAAGACACATAATTTAAAGAAAATTAAATTATTAGAGAAAATAACAGGAATCGTAACGCACAGTGATTTGGAAAAGTAACTTTAATCTGATTACTGAATTTGAAATAAAATGTTCAAAATCAGTCGTTAATGAAAGAAGTGGTCCGATTACTGACATGCGTCTCTACTGTTCAATACCTTTCGCATGATGAAAGTAGCTGCCCATAGGAGCATTTTTCTGCCAAAAGTCAAGAGCACACATTTTCAGTTTAAAAGCAGTACTTCATGTCTTTCTTCTCAAAACATGTATTGCTTGTTCTCAAAACTTCTGCTCTCTTTCAAATATTCACTGTGCTTTCTCAAACCTTTCTCCTCGTGCTCAAAACTTCTCTGCTTGGATCAAATCTCTGCTTGCAAACCTCTCTGCTCACTTGCAAATCATTTTCTGCTCACGCTTGGAACGGAAAAGTACCGTTGCCCAGCAACCTCTCAGCCAATAGAATGAATGTGATATTATGGGTATTACACAGAAATTACTCCTGGCTCAGTTTTTCTGTGCTTAGCTAGTCTCTTTCCTGGTAAAGTAGAAAACTTTCAAAAGAAGACACAGAGCAAATATAGAACTTTCATTTTCTTTTTTTGATAGAAAGTACTCCTGAGAAAGTATCTCTGTTCAACTGTTTTCATAGAAAAAAACAATGGTGGATCTATCGTTCTTGTTAACTTTTTTTGATTTTCTTTTCCTTTATAAGTGCTCCTGGCTCTGTGTGATTAGCAAAATCTCTTTCATGGACATTAACAATGTTTGTGTCGCTTAGTTACTTTTCATAATAGTATTCTTCGCTCAGTGTCTGCACTCAGGATTCTTTCATCTGGACAAGGATTGCTGTTAAGTCAATGACTGTTTTTCTGGATTTAGAGATAATTTCACAGGTAATGTTGAAAACTCAACTCTTCACTGCAGTTTCACTGCAGTGGATCATAATGTTGATTAAACTAAATTTAGTTGATAATTTGGGCTGAATTAGATTCAAACCCAGCTTATTTGGATTTAGTTATTTAAAAAGCGTTTAATTAACTATTTTGCATTCTTTGACGTTCTTAAAAGAATAATATTTTGGATAAGTGAATAAAGATGCTCCAATTTCTGTTTTTACAGCAGAAAATCAAAAATACAAGTGAAGCTAACAAAGAAAAATCATAAGAGCTGCATTATATCTATTTTTAATCTTTTTTTGTTGTCTCTGGCTCTAATTAAATGATTATCTTACCAAACTTGCTTGGGGGTGAGCCACTCAACAGGATAGAATACCAGCAGGTTGTTATTTGATGCTCACCTGATTTTACATGTCAGTCAATGTGACATTTGATGCACGGTTTTAATTCATAATTTATGTCACCACATAGTTTTCACAGTGTTGCTCAGATTGCCTCACCTGGGTAAAAGTGCTTCCGACTGCATTTTGTCCAAACATTTGATATGTAACATTGTAAAAACACATTCAAATAGTAAAATATTAAAAAATAAATACTCATTGTTTGTAAGATACACCAATTTTTTTCCTGTAAAACGTCGCGTTATTGATTTAAATCATGAAAAGTATCAAAAGATAACCTAACTATTGCAGCCCACCACAATAATTCTGATAAAATAAAACTGAAAATAATCAAAATTTCATGTTCTCTTGTTTAATTTTTCCATTATGAATCAGTTGAAATCCATAAAAGTCTGTTTTGGTTCCGGGCCGCTCCGTGACTCTTCATGCAGCCCTGCGGTCCCGTATTGGATTTGCTCTCTGAATAATTGATGGATGAGGTGTTTTGTAAAGCAAAAGGCCGGTAATCCTTGGTGTCAAATTCAAAATTAGTTCTTTTTCTATTATTGATGCCCCAGAGGGCATGAGGTTAATAAGAGGAACTCTGTAACCATAGATAGATTGATAGATACACAGATACGCTGTTAGGTTCAGTCTGGATGAGATATCAGCACTCAGCTGGATGAAGAAAGAAATTAAATTATTTAACTTTGGGAAGGAAGCAGTACGAAGTATCCTAGCAAAAATAAATGTTTTGGAAAGAGTAGAAAGTATCAAACTAATTATAAATTAAAGATTGTGTCTCTTTGTAATGAAGTCAGGTTGGGAAGAATCCTGCATATCTGTCTAGTTTCATTATTATATTTTGTCCTTTTTTCTATATTATAATAAAAATTAAGATTGTAACATTTTTACAAACAATCTGAAAAGTGTTACTGACTTTAAACTAATAATTATGTTTTGGAACTCAGAGTGAATCTGACTTCTTATCATTTTTACATTTTTCTTAGAATTCAGACTTAACCTCAGAAGATTAAAGTCAGAAACTTGAAAAAATAAGAAATCTGAGATTGAGGTCAGAGGAAAAAATGTGAAAAATCTTCATCAGTTGTTGGAGGTGAAGTTGTTCTGCTGGATCTTTGATTGTTTCTCTGGATAAATTATCTGAAACAGTCAGTGGCTACATTTAAACAAAGATATGAAAAGGTATGTATAGTTTGTTAAGTCAAACAAAATGTTACTTTTGGTTCAGTATCTAATGAAAATATCTTACAATTCAAATAAACTTTTCATAAAAAGACAGGAGATTGTTTTAAGTGAATAATTCTTTAATATTGATGAAAAAGTATTAGTTTTATTGATAGAAAATTTCAATTACAACAAGGGGAAATTGTCTTATTAAAAGTGAAATAATTTGCCAGTGAAACTAAAACTTTTTCATCAATTTTAAGGATTTATTGGCATTAGAAAAGCTCCTATATCTTGTTGAAAAGTTACTTGTAAGCTAGTTTTGTCTTATTTAAAGTGTACTGAGATATTTAGACTAGAAACTAAACCAAAAATACTTGGTAAAATTTAGTCTTTTTGCAGTTTTTTAGATTATTAATGCAATCACCTGCTTCACAGTAACTATTTTAATGATGCAAACATATAAGATATTGGTAAACGACAGTAAACACCACTACTACCCGTTTATGGCTAAATCCAAGCACTTACAGCATATTTTCCGCTCCAGCGTTTTGTGTTGCATGCATAAAATAACACAGAACATCTCAGACACTGTGTAATCACTCTGGATTTACCTTACAAATCTGAAGCAAACGGTTGACTCAGTATTTTGACTAAATTTTATTTTTGCTGTATGCTGGAAAATCTTTTTTTCTGCAGCGCCACCTTGTTCCGAGAGCAGCCTAATCTAATCTGGGTTCTGCTGGCTTGTGCGTTTGACGAAGACATTTAGGAATTAAGCGGGAGATTAAGGTGTGTGGAGTAATCTATGAGGATGTTTTGATTTGGAAGGTGGAAACATGGATAAGGATGACTCTGTGTGTCTCTGTGTGTGTGTATTCCAGTTACAGAGTTTCAGAAGTAATCTATGTATGTTGAGTTGTTTACAGACACACCCACACACACACACGCACACACACACGTTGACAGTGACGTACAGTCACATGCATATTAAGACATACCCAGATGCTCTGTGATAGTCGGCCATTTATTCTTACCGCGATCCGTCTTTGCCGTTAAAATTGGCTGTCACTCTCTTTGTTGAAAAGGTGATTAATGCTGTTAGTTGTAAAGCCTGTTTGGTAGATGTGATAGTGCGTGCGTGTGTGTGTGTTTGGGTGCAGTCTCAGGGTGTTCGACAGCTGCAAGAGGCCCCAAAATCACAAAATCATCCAGTCTGAAGGTCTTTTAGTCTGTAGATGTGTTTCTATTGACCAGAAAATTATGCAATTGGCTAGGTTCACTCTACTTCCTGATTTGACCCCAAACCGATTTTTTTGTCAAATCTGATTTTTCTTGTGTGGTCGTTCACACTTCCAAATGTATGCGACTTGTATGTGATATCTAGTGTGAACTGTAAATGACCTGAACGTGTCCCACATGCGCAGTAGAGGGCACAATAGCGTCACACAGAGAGCGTGCTCAGTGTTTTACCAAATGTCACAAAAAAGAAAGAAGAAGAAGTGCTCAGAGTTTGTTGAAGTAAACATGGATGCTAACGGCGGAGCTTATCAGAGGCTGTGTTCACACTGCAGCCTGAAGTGACCCAATTCTGATGTTTCTGCCTTAATGCGACCCAGGCGACCTGGACATGTGGTTCTAAATCCGTTACGCATCTGATCGTTTCATGACATAAAAAAATCGGAAATGGGTGTCTTCAGGATGCAGTGTGAATGTAGCTTTTTACATTTAAAAAATAAATTTGCTTAATGGAAATGTGTCGATTTAAAAAAAAACTTGTTTTTTGATCAAATAAAATGGCAGTAGGATAAAGTGTGTTCTTTGGTTGCCTTGAAAAAATTATTTCACAAAACTGCAATGGAAACACTTGTTTCACATCACACAAGTCACATGATCAACAACAGAATGTTACTACTGTAAGAAACCACAAAGAAGACAACGACAGGAAGTGGAGGGAGGATGATGGAGTCGGATGGTTTTTAATGACTTATCACTTGAACAAACTTATTCACATGTGATTTTAATTCCTTATTTAATTGAAACAGAAAATTGCCAGTGTATGTTTGTTTTTAGACATTAGTGGAATATTGGTGAACATTTGTAATGAAAAACAGCTTGTTCTCATCACCAGTTTAATTTTGTTTTGCCAGTGTTTCCAGTTAAACAGCCTGTACTGTAACAGGTGGAGGTGAAAGGGGGGCAGCGCGGAGGATTGGAGGATTCATGGCTGATGCCAGCTTCGCTTTGACACAGAGAGGCAGCTGAAACAGACGTCCCACTCCCCTTTATACGTATAAAGGGGAGTGGATATGCGCACACACATACACACATGTATGTGTGTGCGCGCGTGTGTGTGTGTGTGTGTGTGTGTGTGTGTGTGTGTAGCTTGTTATGCTGCTTTGGCAGGGGTGGCACAACCATCTGCCTGGTCAGAACGGTGTGTGTGTGTGTGTGTGTGTGTGTGTGTGTGTGTGTGTGTGTGTGTGTGTGTGTGTGTGTGGTAAGACAGGCAGAGATAAACGGGTGATTGAGTGTTTGAAGCTGCCTGATGTAAATAAATAACACAAAGCAACAGTCGGACATTAGGGTGCAGTTGACCTACTTGAAAAAAAATGATTGTCTCATTTCTTCTTTGTTTATTTTTCATTTTTGTACTAACATAAAACTGATACAAGTTGAGAGTTTTCTTCCTTCCTCGGTATGACCAAAACTGTTTTTCTAAGTAAGAGGATAAACGAATGAATTTCACTGATCACTTAAAAACAAATATGAAGTTTCATTCTTCCTAGTGCAGATGTGGGTAAAGTTTCCACAAATTATACTCTAGCAGGAGCAACACTGGTTCAACATATTTCTACTTGAGTAAAAGTAAAAAGTAGCTGTTCATGAAATGACTCAATCAATCAATTAATCGCTTTATTTTGGTAAATTGTCCACATTAAACACAGAAAACAACAACAAAAGATAACGATAAAGTAAGTAAGAGTAAAACAGTATTTGGTAAAAAGTACTGAGCAACTGATCAAATATCAATCATTTAATATTTAAAAATTACATCATCAGATGGAACAAAATATAAAGTTAAGTGGAAATTTTGGTATTTTAAGAACTAAAATGACAATAATTCAATTAGTAGCAAAAAATACAAGGAAAATAAAGTTTTTCCAAATCAGTTTCTTTAAATAAAAAACTTATGAAACTTTAACAGAAACTGCAGGTGTGTGTCTGAGTCTGGTGAATCTTTGGTTAAAACATGTTTTTTATTCAGTTGGTAGAAAATCCAGAAATTTTACTCAAGAAAGAGCAGAAATACTTCAAAAAGTAAATGTATTTCAAAAAGTTACTGAAGCAAATGTAACTGAGTAAATATAACCAGTTACCACAACTCTGCTTAAGTCGCTTCATCTTCCTAAATATCAGAGCAGTAAAGGTTGGTTTTCTACAATGGATTATAAGAAAATAAAAAACTTAAGTAAAAATTATGAGAGAAAAAGTCAAAACTACAGAAAGTCATAATATTAAGGGAATGAAGTTGTACGGAATGGAAAGTAAAAACTCAACTTATTAAAATAAGATGCAAGTTTAATCTGCTTTTTCTTTTTTGTAGCTGAATATACAAATAAATAGATATCATGAATCAAAATGCAGATTAATAGAGGGAGACATTTAAAAACCAAAAACTGATAAAAAAGTGATTCAAAGAGCGCCGCATGTCAGTTATGCGAAGAGACGATTCGAGATGAAACCTCTGGCCTTTTCTGTCGTCTCTTTTTAACACCCTTCATTTTCCCCTCACACACAGAAAGTGAAGCTGCTAAATAGTGAGAGCAATAGTATCTCCTGTAATCACACTTGTCTGTCTGCAGGCTATTGACTTTGGTTAACCGAGACCTACTGTGTGTGTGTGTGTGTGTGTGTGTGTGTGTGTGTGTGTGTGTGTGTGTGTCTCTGAGAGAGAGAGAAAGAGAGACTCAGCGGGGAAAAAGGGACCGAGAGTTTCATGTGTGCCAAATTATCATTTTATGCATAAATGTACCTTTGATAATCTCTTATCTGTCTTTTCATGGACTCAACATTAGCATCACATGTCTAAAAATCCTCAGTCTTTCTCTTAGATCTGAAATATTAGAAGCTGAACATGCAGTCAACATGTTAAGGTAAAAAGTTTCCGTGCTGCAGTTCGTGTCCTTCCCTCTTACCTTTCTTCAGCCTGTCGTCTGGACGCCGCCCCTCTTTTCCTCTCTCCTTCCTTCTCTCCCTCCTTCTCTTCCTACCTGCCAGCTGTTGCTCCGGGGCCTCCTGGCTCCTGCAGTTTGCCCCCAGACAAAAGAAGGGATGAAACGACGACAAAAACGAAAGAAAACCCAACGACAGCCATGAACTCCTTTGTTCCCTCTCCCGCCGTCGTTACCTTGTTGGGCCCAGTCGTCTGACTGCCTGTTTTCCTGGGGGAGATTTCCTGGATGCTCATCTCTGCGTTTTATAACGGTCACTTGATCTGCATTCAGGAGAAATGAATGCAGATCATTCTCCTGAATGATCTGCCAATCTATAATCTATAATCTGCCAATAGAACTAGTATTTTTTCACCAATATTAAGGAATTATTGACTTAAGACAAGTTCCTATTTCTTGCTGAACAGTTACTTGTAAGTTACTTTTGCCTTATTTCAATGGTGCTAATATATCTACACTAGAAACTAGACAACAAATACTTGGTAAGATGCATTCAGAGACTCATATTGAGTAGAAAATACAGACATTTTGCTCCTCCTGCCTGGAGGAGATTAAGACTCGGATGAACCATAACTGTCTTCAGTCGAACTGTTCCTAAACCGAGGCCATACTGATCAGAACGCCTCACCAGGTTCAATCCTCGACTCTGACGAGTGTTTCATCCTCTGGACAAGACATTCCCATTTCCTCCGTTGTTACAAACCTTGGAGTCCGAATGGACTCTCATCTCACATTTGAAAATCACATTAAGCACCTGTAATAAACCTGTTTTTTTCAACTTAGCAATATTTCCAACATTCGTTCATCTCTGATGCCGAGACCCTCATCCATAACTTTGTCTCCTCCAGGCTCGACTACTGTAACTCCCTTTTCATCGGAGTCCACAGCAAACGCCTTCAGAGGCTTCAGTACATTCAAAGCAGAGCTGCCAGGATCCTAGTGAGAGCTCGTAAATTTGACCACATCACACCGACTCTTTGCGAGCTTCACTGGCTTCCTGTCACTTATAGGATTCAGTATAAAATTGCACTTATCACTCATCACTGTCTACATGGAACCTCACCGGATTATTTGAAGGACCTCCTTATTTCACATTCAACTTCCAGATCCTTACGATCCCAAGCCTGTAATCTTCTCCATCTTCCTGAACAAACTAAGGACTATGGGTGATCGGGCATTTGCTGTGGCTGCTCCTCGTCTATGGAACTCCCTCCTGGACTATTTGAGAGCCCCGCAATTATTGTGTGGTTTTAAAACCGGCTTGAAAACTTTTCTTTTTAGACAAGCCTTCTCCACTATTAAATGACTGTCTTTTTTTTATTGTTGATTTTGTTTTTAGCTGCACCATGTAGCACTTTGAGATTTGTATTAATGAAAAGTGTGCTATAAATTAAATGTATTATTATTATTGTTATTATTATTGTTATAAGTAAGAGTAGCGATACTTCATAATAAAGTTACTCAGTGGAGTAAACGTACTCCTAAAAGTATATATTTTCCAAAAAGTTCCTCAATTAAATGTAACAGAGTAAAGGTATCTATTTACTACCCAACTTTCTAGGAATATTACATCCGTTTGTCCACTAAGGCGGATTAGCAGTGCCAGTTAACAGCAGATGGTGTCGTCCAGTTTCTGTGAAGTGTCGTCTCTGCAGTCCAGACCTTGAACTCTTGGCAGTAAGTTTCCGTCCATATTTATTCACCTTGTTATTTTGCTGGCAGCCGTTTACATTCCACCTTCAGATGTTGCCGATAATGCACGTGATGTCATCAGTTCAACTGTTGCTAGGATACGGACACAACACCCCAATGCATTTGTGGCAATATCTGGTGATTTTAATCATGCCTCACTCTCTGCTACACTGCCAACCTTTCAACAGTTTGTCAGCTGCTCCACCTGAGAAAACAAGACTTTGGGTTTGTTTTTCACAAATGTCAAGGACTCGTATGTCCAAAGCAAGACCTACGCTGGGGAAATCAAATCATGACCTTAAGTTTCTCTGTTCAGCATACGAGTCCTTTGTTCTGTAACAAAAACCGCTGAAAGAAAGTTGAAGCAGAAGAAGCCCTGCAGAGCAGTTTGGAGGCTACTGATTGGATTGCTCTTTGCCAGCCACATGGAGACGACATCAGTGCCATGGCTGAGTGTGTGGACAGCGCCTGAACAGCAAGATGCTTCCCACAAAACGAATCCTAGGTCACCAGTAAAGGAGCTGAAAAACACAAAAAAAGCCTTTAGAGAGCGAGACAGGGAATTATTGAGGACTATATAGCTAGAAATCAAGATTAGAGACAGTAAGGAGAAAAGGTACAGAATAAACTGCAGAGGAACAATATCAGACATGAAGACGATCTCAGGCTTCAAGCAAGAGGAGGATCAGATAGATGGAAGTCTGGACAGAGCAAATGAGTTAAATACATCCACCAGATTTAGTTCGTTTTTTTATTTTTTATTCAATAAAGTATTTTTGAATTCAAATTCATGTACAAACCTATTCATACGAGCAAGTTGATGGTCAGCATGGGTCTCTCAGCATAGCTCCAAAATATCAAGCAATTTCACATAAAACTAACTCTTAAGACACAAAATCAACCCTCTTTTTCTCAGGTTACATACGTGGCTTAAAAGAAAGTTGACTTCACAATTAGACGCCTTTAAATCGGGCCTGTCTCTCTAAGAATCTCCTGCTCTTTCAGACACTTTGCCTTCAGCAAGTCAAACAATGTTTCTTCATAAAATAAACATTCTTAGAGCGTTGGACTGAAAAGCAGCTGGTATGATGATCTCTACCAGGTGTTTGCTAATTCCTGCTGCTCTAGTCTGTAGGAGCTGAGTGGGAGCAAAGATCTGAGGGTCTCTGTGGGAACAGGGCGTTTTGAGAGAGCAGGCTGTTAGGTATTCCTGAATGGTTGCCATGGGAGATTCAAGGCTTTCCCTGTATGTTTTTGATGATGGAAAAACACGGCTTTTAAAAAAAGGCTAAAAAAGGATCCATTTTACATATCACCCTCTGTGGAAAATAAAAACATATATCAATTTTAAGGCTTTTTATACAGCTTTGCCAGAGGTGTCAATACGTGTATGAACTAGTTTACTGACAACTGCTTTACACCTCAAGCCACATTCAAACATACGTTCATTTTCAGCTTCTTAGACTGTGGAGTGCAGCGAGTTTTATGTCACAACATCAAAGGATCCAGAGACAACGTTTCGCCCAAGGACACGCCAACACGCGGAGCGAGACGCCGCTAACCTTGAGAAGAACTAACTCTTTAGCTCTTCTGAGCGCAGTGTGTGGAAAGGCTGATGCTTATTTGTTCCTGACAGCTCTTCAAAGTTCACATCATGATAAAGTCAACATTTGTTTTGAGTGTCTCCTTTCTATGGTGGAACGTGCAACTTTCTAAACTGTTACCACAACAGAACTGAAGAAATCAACTTTAAAAAGTCCCTCTTATGATAAAGATATGAAAAAAATCTGACATCCAACATCAAATTTAACAAAAGACAAAATTCAATGCAAAACTTTAAAGGAATTTTATTCTGAAATTAATTTGTGCTTGACATGTATACATGAGATAAAATTACCAGTTTTTACAGTAAACAATGATTCTAGTAAAAAATGTATGTGATGTATTAAACACATATAATTTTTAGAAAGATTTTCCAGAAAGATCTCTTTCTCTTTAAAGAACATGTTGGCCTAAAATGTTGTAATTTTCCTATTAGCCATAAAGTTGTTTGTGATGCACAAAAACTCATCCCTTATTGATGACAGAATATTTTTCATCAATATTAAGGAATTATTGACTTTCTACTAGCTGGGTTTCACTGGGGTTGCTAAGTAACGGTCTGGGCTTCACTGGGGTTGCTAGGTAACGGCCCGGGCTTCTGTGGGGTTGCTAAGTAACGGAGAGGCGCCTGCTGACATGTGACATTACATTCAGAAGGTTTTTGAAACAGCTCACTTTCCAGACACCAAAAACCTTTAACTTTATGAAATCAAACCTACAACCTTCTGATCACAAGACGTCTACTCTAGTTCAGTCCATTTACCATTCATTGCTAAAAAAAACATCTGGGTGTTTGTTTGTAGCACTTGGCTTGTTTTTATAAGCACTAGCAACAAAAAAGAAAGTTCAAAAACATGCAAAATGTGAGTTCTGTATAATATTTCCCCCTTTAAAGGCAGCCTTTCCTCTGCTACATCCACGGTGTGCAACAACATGCACGACACGGTGCGTCTAAAGTGTGTTTCTGTGTGTGTCTGTCAAAGGTAGGACCACTAAGCCTGTCAACAAAGGGGTCCGGTGCTGCTGGTGTGGTCTTCCCCGTTTATCTCAGGTGGAGTATGTTACTGCTAATGCCTCCTAAGATCCCTCTGACGCTCTCCCAGAAGCCCCCTCTCTTCTCCACAATCCTCTTTGCTCCCGGTGTCCCTAAGCACCTCGGCGCGGTGAAGGTGGCTCGCTGAGGATTGTCTTAATCTCTCCTTTTCCTTCAGAAAATGGCTAAGCCAACCCGAATGTCACTCCAAAAACCAATTGGTTACAAGCATGTATGTTTTTTCCATGCTGCTTTTCTCAGTTTCTCGTCATGTAACATTGTCACGTCTTCTTCTTTCATTTTCACTGCAAAAACACAAAATTTGGTATAGTTTCTAAGTTTGTCTTGAAATAAGACAAACCAACTTAAAAGTAACTTTTCACAACATATTAGAAGATTGTTTTAAGTAAACAATTCTTTAATTATAACAAACTGTTATAATTATAAATTAACTTATAACATGAGAAAAATGTCTTGTTATAAGTCTAATAATCTGCAAAGACAACTACTACTTTTTGAAGTATTTACTTAAAACAAACTAGATTTTGCTGAAAAGGTAATTGTAATTTAGTTTTGTCTTATTTCAAGTTTTCTAAGTCATTTGCAGTAGAAACTAGACCAAAAAAAAACTTGGTAAGATTTTGTGTTTTTGCAGTTTACAAAGAAAGTTGGGACACCTTCCTGAAAAAAATAAAATAAAAATCACTGAAATTTGAATCTGTTCTGTCTGTGTGGGAGGAGGAAAGTGAATAATATCTTTACTGCTGTGAAGCAGAAGACCCCCAGGGCCCCAACATGAAAAAGGCCTTTAACTGTTATTACTGAGGACAAAGACACACAAACTGAAAAGATACAAAACGACCACAAACCACAATCGTAATTTGTGGTTTCTCTGTTTCCCCAGCTGTGTATTTTACCTGTGATTTTGCCTGTTTCACAACACTTTGTGTTCGCTTTACATGTTTTGTTTCTGTTTTTCCACTCCAGTTTAGTAATTGTGCTTCTCCTTTTGATCTCTTTAGTTTAACAGTTTGGCTCTTATAAGCAGTTATTTTGTGTTTTACTGCATGGCTGACTCTTTGTGTGTCCTTGTGATCATTTGAGATCTTAAGGTTTGTCACTATTGTGCAAAAAATGTCTTTGTCTTCGGTTTTTTAAGCCTTTTTAGGTCTGTTTTGTTTTATGTAGGGGTTTTTTAGAACACCTTGTGCACGTGTCTTCCTGCTGAGGAAACATTTCAGCTCAAATCTAACCTCATATTAGTGCTGTTATACATTAGTGAACTGTTTTTGTTTTGCTCCATATGCTGACTGAGAACGGCTGAGCATTTCTTCTTACTGCAGTGCTGCCAAGCGGAGTTGAGGTCATTTCAAGGTTGACCAAGTTCATAATAAACAAAATAAGGAGTGAAAAACAAGAGCAGCAACATGTTTTTGTTTTTTCTGCTGAAGCAGTAAATCCTGAGCCTGCCTTTTTGTCTCCAGTGTTTTGGGTTTTTTGGGATGTTTTTAGCAGAGCTGCTATTAGCCTTCATGTTAATCCCCTCAGAGAATAAACTCATTAGAACATTAATCACTGGATTCTAATTACCTCTCTCTCTGTGTGTCTCTAATTCAGGTACTTAGACAAGCCACCCCTCTCTGAACCCATGGGGGAGAAGTTACAGTAAAATGAAAAGTAAATCAGTCAAGCGAGGTCCTTGGCTACAGCACGGATGCATTAGCTTGTTTTCTTTAAATTTTTAATCTAAACTTTGCAAAGCTGAGCATCGAGCTGATGATTTGACCATTTTTGAGCAGTTTTATTCATGTTTTCTAAACATTTTAAGGATTTCTGGGTCATTAAAATGCACATATTGAGAACCATCATGAAACTTTCAGATGCGATTATTATTATTATGAGTTACAAATTGAAAATGCCCATTTAAACTGTTTATTAAAAGGGATTTATTATGGAAAATTCATTTTTTTTGCACATTTTATACTTTCATTTCAGCCTCAACAGTTTCTAAAACCAGATCAAGTAAAAAAAGCAAAAACATGGTTTGTGCCGTTTCAAAAAGTGACGAGAAATGCACCGTTACCTAGCAACCCCAGCTGAGCCTGGCCTGTTACCTAGCAACCAAATGGGAGTTCCAGCACGTTTGGTCAGCTGTGCTCATGTTTTGTTGTCGACTTAACATTCAGAAACCACTTGCTGCATTGTTGTTGGTTGCACAGGAGGCTCCACTTCTACTTTTCAAAGATGTACGGTTGTATAATTACGCATCCTTTTGCAGCCATTTACAAGTGAGAGAGTGAACGTAGAGCTGGGGGGCGTGGCCAGCAGCAGCGTCCGGGTTTAAAATGACAGGACGCCCCAAACGGCTGCTTCTGAAAGGAGCTAAGAAAACCCAAAATCTCGTTACCTAAAAATGATTTTGTGCAAAAAATATAATGAAGATGTTGAAGGAAGTATGTCACCTTAAACCAGGTATAAATAATCCTTCGATGTCTGAACAGCAGTCTGACTTCTGGGAGGGTTTTCTTCAGGTGGTTCATGGAAAATGTTTTTATTGAAGTGACTGAAAATCTTCCTTTTAGTCTTTAACAGAACTGATGGGAAACTGATGGGAAACACTAATTTAAGGGAGTTTACTGGTATAAAAGTGTTTTTTCTCTCACTTCAGATGGTTTAAGTGTTTAGTAATATTTTATTTGAAATGATGTGAGTGATCAGTTGTTTACGATGAATCAGAAGAGCAATCAGCCTGAATTTAACAGCTTTAGAGGCTAGTTTCTGTTTTTCTACAGCTACGGCTTTTTGTTTTTCCTGTCAAAGTCTTTTTTTTAAATGTTCTTCAGATTTGTGTGATAGCTGAATTATACCAGGAGGGATTTAATCATGCAGATCAAAGCGACTATTAAACAGAAATACATAAGACACAGATCTCATCTTATTATTATTATTATTATTATTAAAAACTCTATTTAAAACGTGTGGCAGGTTGTAAACTTTTGTTTTAATTAATGCCTCTTTTGTCTGATTTTAAAAAAACTTCAAGACTGCTTGGGTTTAATTTCCAGCTTGTTTTTGTTGATTAAAACTAAGAAAACAGTCAAGTGTGAATGAAGCCAATTAAAATGGTATTTGGTTCCAAGGTTAGCGCTGAACAGGCGTTCGCACCAGCCAACCTGCTGCAGCTCCTGACTGGGAGCAGAAGAGGAATCCCTCTTAGCGCTTTAAGGACCTTTTGTTTCAGATGAATGTTTCTGCAAACCTGTTTACTTCCTGCACAGGAAAACTGTTATTTTTCCTCCAAGTGTTTTGGATGTTCACCGTCTTTTGCAGACAAATCCAGAAGGAAGAGCGCCACCTGCTGAAAGTCACTTTATCAGGTGGGTAGAGTTCCCAAAACTTTTACTCAACTAAGAGTAGAAACTTCATAATAAAATTACTCAAGTAAAAGTAAGTAAAAAGTACAGCGTAGTAAAATACTCCTAAGTGTATATATTTTTCCAAAAGGCTACTCAAGTAAATGTAGGTGAATAAATGTAACTTGTTCACTAGTCTTTTCAGGAGGATCTAGGAGCTTTAAGACAATAATTCCTTAAAATTGATTCTTTTAAAAAGTTCTAGTTCCACCTATAACGAAACGTTTTTCCATAAATTCAATCTGCCAGTTGATCTAGAAGTTTTTCATCAATACTAAGGATTATTGATTTGAAACCAGCTCCTATATGTTGCTGAAAGGTTACATCTAAGTTAGTTTTGTCTCATTTCAAGTGTACTGAGATATTTGCACTAGAAACTGAACCAAAAATACTTGGTGGTATTTTGTGTTTTTGCTTCTGCAACAAGCAGAGTTGGGTAGAAACTTTAACTTATCTTTATATTTTGGTTCATTTGATGATGTAATTTTTAAATATTAGATGATTGATCATTTGATCAGTTACTCAGTACTTGAGTAAATTTTTTACCAAATACTTTTTTACTTTTACTTGAGTAAAAATATGTTGGAGTCGTGCTCCTCTTTTGGATGTGGTGTCATGGGGCGGGACGGGGGGCATTTTGCCTACGGTTTGTGAGGATGTGTGTGTTTGTGAGTGAGTGTGTTTTTGTCAGCTGGGAGGACACTTCCTGCCAACAGGCCAGAGCAGGCTCCAGCAGCTCAGGGAGGAAGGAGGATGGCAGTGAGCCGTGGAGGTGCAGCTCCTTCTCGTCACACAGGACCACACACACACACACACACACACACACACACACACACACACACACACACACACACACACACACACACACACTCCCCCCCTCTGACGCTGTTCTCCACATCTTCTCCTCTCAACTTAAGTGGAAACAGAAAATTAAAAGCGGCGTCAGGTTTTCATATTCTGAGTGCATCGCGGGCTCACAGGACCCGAAACCCCGACGCATTTAGTCGGCTTAAGCGTCACTTTAAACCTTAGGGGTGTGAGTGAGTGAGTGTGTGTGTGTTCTGGGTGGGACTCTTTAGCTGTCACCTACACACAACCTATGATGCAGGGTCTTAGCGGTAGCTTCTCATGGCTGAGTGCTCAGGACACACACACACACGCACACACGCACACACACACACACACACGCAGCCGGCGTTGACAGGTGAAGGTAAACGAAGCAGAACTCTGCTAATCCGCCTCTGCCTGGGAGACGCAGAGCGAGAGGTGAAGCTCGGAGAGAGCGACGTCAAGGGTAGCCGTGTTTTCTTAAACGCTGAAATCTCACTGAACGACGTTAGAAACGGGCCGCAGTAAAGCGAAGTCTGCTGCTGCAAAGCTGCACATCCACGAAAGAAATCTGTGTTTAGAAAAATATCCTGGGGTTTCAGGAAAACGGCAGGAAAATATGTTTAATCAGAGGATCAAAAAGTTGTACTCAAGTCAGAGCAGCACTACTTCAACATGTTTATGCTCAAGCAAAAGTGAAAAGTATCCGTCCAAGAAATTACTCAGAGTAAAAAAGTATTTGGTAAAAAGCCGACGCAAGTACTGAGTAACTGATCAAATGATCAATTATTTAATATTTAAAAATGACAATCAGGTGGACAAAAATATAAAGTTAAGTGGAAATTTTGTTGTTTTAAGGATGAAAATGATAATTCATAAAAAAATAAAAATCAGGCAAAAGGAAGTTTTTTCAAATCAGCTTCTTTCAATAAAAATCTTATGAAACTTTAACAGGAACTGCAGGTGTGAGTCTGAGTCTGGTGGATTTCTGGATAAAACATGTTTGTTTTTCATTCAGTGGGTAAAAAATAAATACATTTTACTCAAGTCAGAGAAGTAATACTTAATAAAATTACTCAAGAAAAAAGTACAGCGTTGTAAAAATACTCCTAAAAGTACTTTTTAAGTACCTCTCTCTCTTGTTTTTGTTCATTTTCTTGCACATCATCTTCAGATTATTCATATTTTCTGGATTAATTTGTGCTTTAGGACATAAACTCTCTTCACTAAAGGGATTAATATGAAAAGAGGAACTTGGTTATTTCTGAAGATATGAATCTTTCTGATTTCCATACAGATTCTAGAGTGACGAGATATTAAAGATATTTCCTTTTCCACGATGTGCTGCACCTTCTAACCAGCTTTTGTTGACGTAACTGTGCATTGTAGAGGTTTTATAAACTAATCCTTTGCCCATGCCGTAGTATCCGCTGCTGCTGACAGACGGTTATTGATGCTGCATTGTCTGAGGAATCAGCCTAAGCTTGCATCCTCTGCCTTTAAGGGCAACATTTCCTCCTGATGGCTGCAGGAATCTTCAAATGAGATGGAGTAAAATACCTCACTCTCTACAGTAAATTAAATTTCACTCTCAACTCACTTCCTGATCTAAAGGATCTTTCACAAACTGACAGATTGCTTTTATTCTTGCCAGCATTGAAAATGATGAGTTCACTCATCAAACTGCTTCAAGAATGAAATAATTACACCATCAGGTCCTACATATATAAACATGTGTACTTAGCAGATATTTCATGGATTATAACTGTTCAACTGCTTAATAGCAACAGTTGAACAGTTGAAATGAGTAAAGATCCACTTTATGCCACAAATGCATGTCAGGATGATGAAGCTACAGCAGCAGAGGACCGCACACAGAATAGACATAATAAAGTTTTTATTTTAGCTGCAGGGTCACAAATAAAATATTTACCAACAGTTTGGACTGGGGATGTAGAGATGGAGTGAAACCGGAACATAGGGTGTGTTCACACGCGATAGTCCGGTAGAATCGGTCCGATTTGGGACCAAACATCAGAACATTCATTTCATTTTCAGCTGTGGATGTTCTTTCACACCGAGTCCAAACGTTTTGTAAAACCTGTTCCCCTCCTGGCCTGTGGGGGCGCTGCACCAAGAACCACTGAAGGAAACGATACAAAAACCTCTGACAGAGCCCAACTTCCTTCTTCACAAAATGTAAGCAAAAACAAATAAAAAGTGAAATTAGAAGGAGGCAAAGGGAACTGGTTCAGCGATTGGTCAGAAAAGAAGGAAATGCAGAGAAAGGCTGGATGTGATTGGTCAGATTTATGACAAGCTTGTGATGACTGGCCAAAATTGGTGATGAATTTGTGTAAATTTTGTGAATGATTTAATGAGCTGATAGTTGGGATCACAACTTCTGGAAGAACTGACCACAGCAGGCAGGGGTGCTGAAAGTGCGGCCAGGGGGCCATTTGTGGCCCTCAGACTGACTGTGTGCGGCCCCCAGCTGCAACTCAAAAATGATAAAAATTTGGCTGATAGATGCAGATGGACACTTTTAATTTGTAATAACGGTAAATTTATTACAAACATAATGGGACACAAATTTTTACAGCCAAGCTTTAACAAAAAATCAAGTTTATCCAGAAACTTTTACTGAAAAGGCGACTTTGAAATCAACTTTCATTTAATTTATTAGACTTGACCAAATATAGCAAATGTTTTGAATGGTAGTGACCCAAATCCTATTATTATTACTGAAAATGAATTTATTCAGTGGAGCCCAAGAGAAACTGAAAACTAGATGCTTTTCTTTAAATACAGCAAACGTGGAAAATCTGTTAAACTTTGAAATTTTCAACTTTTGACAAATTCCAGAAGTCGAAAGTCCAAGGTTAATCTCAAAATTCCTGAAACTTTTTCAGTAAATTTTCAAATTTTCAAACAGAAATTTTGCAATTTTTTCTAGAACCTTTATGAGTTTCTGAAAATTTACTACTTTTCTTATTTACAAACTTTTAATCTAATTTGGCCCTGATACGCCACCTTAAAAATCCCTTTCAAACTTTGGATCTACAATAAAAATCCATTTTGAAAAGATAAAAATAGACATAAAAATACATGACTTAACTACTTTATTTGTTTTGTTTTATTTGGATCTTTTGACTCTTTCAACTTTTGAAAAGTTTGTGCACCCCTGGGGGTCCAAACTTTCATTAATATTTATGAACATTTCAGCGATCTTACTTAAAGCAAACATCTAGAAACTCAAATCTATCCCAGTGCTAAACGTATAAAATCATCTGAAATCAAACTAAATGTGTTGCTCCTGTAACAAATTGCTGAATGAAAATGCTAAAAAAAAAAAACAGAAGCAGCTGTTAAAACTACAAACTTTGGGGATGAACATAATAAACAGAGAAGTAAATAAATCTGCAGCGATCAGAAACAACTTTCCAAAGGGGATTACTGTCATGCAGGTCTGAGAAAACAGCAGAAATCTGCATGTCAAAGCCGCATGTTGGTATAAATTTAGATGCATATGGAGCCTGACAGGCAGGCAGGGGAGATGTTATCATGCCAGCCTCGTGTTGTTTCTTCAGGTGCTTTTAAAGCAAGTTGGACCATGCAGCTCACCTGCCCTGTCTGCCCCTCACACACACACACACACACACACACACACACACACACACACAGAAATACCTCACATCCCTTCACGTTCGCAGTTCTTGAGGAATATCTTTCAGCTTCTCCATGCGTCTCTCCTTCTTTCAAATACCTTTATGCATTTCTACATTTTTCCTCCATCATCCTCCCCCTCTGCCCGCTCTCTTCCATCTTCCTGCTTTTCTTCCTTCAATCACACCGCCCTCACGCCTCCCAAGCCGTTGTTTTAAGTGAGTGTCATCAAGCTCACAGATGTTTAGCACCATTTTACCGTCGCTCTGTCACACACACACACACTTACACGCAACGCAGACACACTCACAAAGAGCAGGGCTGCTGGAGTAATCATGTCATGTAAATTACCCAGCATACCAAGAGGCCTCTTCACCTGCAATCAGGCTCTCAGTGCTGCAGAGCAACCCGCATTCAGCAACGCAGAAAAATAAAAAATGAAACTTTTTCCCCGAAATTAAAGTGCAGGAAGGGGGGAATTTCCTCATCTTCCAGAAATGTAATTTGAGAAAAAGAATGCATTTTGTTTGATATCTGCAGTAATACTGTAAAGAAGTGTGAGCGATAACCTGAGTTTCCATTGACTATTAAGTTGCACAAATTTGGTTAATGGAAACACAAAACTTTGAGCTTCTCAACTGTAACGAAATTAATGTATTTAAAAAAAACTGCAATGAAAACACTTTCAGATCACATGATCGACAACAGGACGTTACTACTGGCAGAAACGACAAAGAAGACAACAGGAAGTGGTCATAGGATGATGGTGCTTCATGTTTTTTAATGACTTAATCCATGAATAAACTTATTCACATGCAATTTCAATTGCATTTCTCATTTATTGGAAACACTGCAATTATGAAGTTGCAGACAAAGTTTTGCACGCATCTGTAAAGAAGTAATGCAGTAGTGTGGGAAAGTAGCGTTTTTATGACTTTAAGATTCTCCATGTGTCCCAATAACAGAATCAATAAAGATATGAATGTCCTGCACATAGTTTTACCTTAAAGTTAAAGCACTTTTATTTAAAATTATCTTTGTAGGTTGTGATATATCAGATGTTTTGTCATCGTAGAAAGTCAAACTGTAAGGTTTGGTTTCTAACTGAACCCAGATGCACACAGAACTAGTTTCAGAAAAGCCAAGAGGTTTTAAAAAAAGTTAAGAGTTATAATTGTGTATCTGCTCTGATTTTAATATTTAATCACTGACAGGTTTAAGAGTAAAGGGTTGTTTTTATAGGGAAGAAATATTTTACACTTTTAGTTTTAACTTATCTGTCCCTTGTTGGTCTTTTAGTTTCATAATCCATCTTTACCTGCTGATCAGTGGAGAGTCGTGGGCGGGGCTAATGCTCAGCTCCAGACGTCATTGGTTGAGAAATGGGGATTGGACCAATCACCACTTCATCACGAGGAACTTTCCTATAGTTGCATAAAAGAAAAAAAAATTCTATTAATTTAAAATGAAAATACAAAAACACAGTGGAAATGGAACATTAATTACATAAAATCTGGTATAAAACGAAGGACTAATCTAATGCAGTAAGAAAAATTAAACTTATTTTGATAGCAATGATGTTAAAAAATGTAATTGTAGAATGAATCAAACCTCTACAGAGATTGATTTGTTTTTCTATGACTTTGTGTCCAATCCATCACGAAACGATAAACTTTTAGAGGCGTCTACATCTAAAAGTTTGTTGGTCCAATGATGAACATTTCAATATGTAAACGTTTTTAAAGTCAGAACTCATGTCAGCTGCCAGTGATATATTGACAGATGAATCAGAAAGGTTTGCAGTCAGTCAAAGGAATAGCATTACCACATTTAGAATCCAACAAAATTAGTATTTTGACCCAAAGGGATCAATGTTTTTGTTAGTTTGTATTCTAATAAAGAGAAAAACTGAAGTGTGTTAGAATTAAGTTTGCTTCCAGATGGTGACCTGTGACTGCCAGGCTTTTTTCTGGGATTAGATTTGTGTTGTCTCCCTCTGCAGTTTGCAGAAATACTTGTCCTTACATGTACAGACAGAGTCTGAAACACGGTTTAGTTTTTGTCTCACAGAGAAACAAATCTTTTCTGCAGCTAAATTTGGCAAAGAACCGAAGGGCAGATATGAAGAGTAATAATTCCCAAACTCATTCACAGCTCAATAATACCCATTACCAAAGAAATAGATTATTTTCTCTGTCATTGTTGGCCTCACAGATTGTGAAAAGCTTCAGAAAATGACAAAAACAGATCAATTTACAACAAAATGACTTTAGGTTTGTCTTGATAATCATATTTTCTGGATCCTTGTTTTCTTTGATAACTTAGAAACGAGGATGTGGATTTTCTTTTGCATGTTGGGCTGATTACACCTTTTTCAGGTGTGTTTGGTGGAAGTAGGCCTTCTGTCAGACTTTACAGAAAATTAGCTGCAGCTGGTTTAAAGGTGACCTATTACGCATCGTTGGAGAGGTTTGGATAGGTCTATGGTCTACACAAAACATGCTCATTACATTTTTTGCACAAAAATGATTCTGAGAAAGTCAGATTTTACTCTGCTCAGTCTGCCTCTTTTAGGCTTGTTAGGGCTTCTGTCACTTTAAATCCAGATAAGCTGCTGCTGGCCACGCCCCTTAGCTCAACCTTAACGCTCACATGTGAAAATGGCTGCAAACAGATGCGCAATTATATAACCGTGTAAATTTGAAAAGCAGAGGTGGAGCCTCCTGCACAACAAACAAGAATGCAGCAAGTGATTTCTAAGGGTGTTTTCACCTGATAGTCCAGTAAACTCGGTTCGATTCAGTTTGTTTCCACTGTATCAACCAAACCAAGCTAACTACAAAACGTGTTCCTCTCCTGGCCTGTGGGGGCGCTGCATCAAGAGCCACTGAAGAAAACGACACAAAACCTCAGAAGACACTGAACGCAACGTCGTTCTCCACAAAATGTAAATAGCACTAGAGTAGCGTCAGATTTTAGCGGCTGTAGGACTTCTCTTTTGGCGTTTCTAAAAGGTCTCGTCTCTCGCTAGCACTAGCACTAGCTTAGCACATTTGTCTTGGTTGTGTTTAGTCCATTTCCTGCTTTTGCAGCGGTCTCTGGTCCACTTGGCGTTCACATATGCATTGAATTCACTTTAAAGGAACTGAGACCAAGGTTCACTTTTTTGGTCCACATCAGTTTGACTACGTGTGTAAACGAACCGGACTTTGTAGGCAAACGGAGTGGAGCTTGATTAAAGTAAAATAATAAACAGGGCTGGTACTAACACTATCAGAGCTGCACCTCAGCTCAAATCCTCAGATGGTTTCTAACTTTTTGCTCCTCTGTAAGAAGCTCTACTTTTCTGGCGACAATCGCAAGAGAAGGTGTCAGTTTTCAAGTGGGGGATATCTTTCATTTTTGAAGGAAACACTGAGGTCTGTGTCTCCCACTGCTGCCAAATCCAGTCAGGCTTACTGCCCTTTACCTGCCACTGGCCATAATGCAACCGCAGCTTAAATTGTGACAGGCTTGGCAAGGCACAAATAAGGATTAGCTGTTTGTCATATGTGGTATATAGAATTGTAGCTGCATGTCTTAGTTAATGTAAAATGCAACTCAGCTTTTAATGTCAGCTGGGAATGGTGAAGACATGGATTAAATTAGGAGAAATCTTCAAAGTTATACTTTACAGTGTTGGTGCGACTCTTTTCCTACATATGTGGGTGTTTAAACATTAGACACCGTATAATTAGGAGCTTTTTGTAGCATGTTTCTTAAACATAAGGTTTCTCTCGAACTTGAACAAATGTTTAGTTCGTAGATGTAATGCTCATCTTAATCTGCTTCCTTTGTTTTTAGGTAGCAATCTGGTTTGACATTTTTGGAAATCACAAAACTGTGATTCTCTTCTAGGTTAAATATTTTTTATTTCTCCATTCTTTGATTTGGCTGGCGTACGTTAAAGGTCAGACCTACTGAACTGTGAAAAGAGACCAACATCAGATACTTACTGTCACATGTAAAGTAACATAATAGTTAGATTTGCCATTTCAATGCAAATTATTATCCAAAAAGAAAAGGTTATTCTTCCCAAAACTCTTCAGCAACCTGCCACACTGTTGTAAGAAATTATTCTGCATAGCTTCTCAATAAATCTGATTATGTAGCTTTTATCATCACTAATAATGGTGGAAAAAAATACATTTAGCATCACTTGAAACTATCAAACTCCATCCTGACAGTCTTATTTTTACACCCTTCATCCCAAATGCACTACATAAAACGGAGAAAATCTAAAATGACTGAAGCTCCACATGTTGCTCTCTGCACATTTTTTAAGTTTACATTTCCAGATATAAGATTACCAGATGACATTCCAACTTAAAAAAAGTTAAACATTCAGAATCACACAAATAAATGTAGCTTTGAACCATTTCCTTGCATTCTGACCATTTGTGTCACATTTAAGGGGACCTGTGGTGCAAAATTCACTTTTTGTAGTTTTTTTTTAAGTCTATTTGTGTCTCAACTCTGTTTTTTACACTAAATTAAACTTCTTTGGTGTCTGGAAAATGAGCCACTCTAAAAATGTCATGATTGTTAGGTCACATTTGACTGCTGTGCTACCTAGCAACCCAAGCCCAGACTGTTAACCAAAGCTGAGCTCTAACACTTTTGGTCAGCTGGTTTTACTGCTGTATGTGCTGTACAATGGCTGCTGGAAAAGACAAGTGTTTAGTTGTTTTATCATCCAGAAATCACAATGCATTATAGGTGGTTGTGCAGGAGGTCCCACTTCTGCTTATCAAAGATGTACGATTGTATAACTGCACATCTGCTTGCAGCCATTTCCACACACAAATAAAAGAATATGGAAATGATCAGTTTTATAAGTTAAGAACAGGACCTAATTCATAGCATCCAAAAGGCTCTTCTATCTGGCAAGCCGTGAATTTTCTGGGATGTAAATTTGATCATTTGTATCCACCGACCCCCGTCTCTACAAATGTCCATGAACAGCTTTCAGATTTCTGTGACCTTCCTGGCTGTTTGTGCTGTTTCAGACAATCAAGAAGCATAAATAAAAGGAGAAGTCAGGTCATGAGCAGAGGAAGAAAAGACAACAATGATGCTTGTTTTTCAGTGTAGATAATTTATCCATCAAGGACACAAAATCTCTACTGACATTCTGGGGAGAAATGGCTTCATTCACTCTCTTCCTCTCTTCAGGCCTTCTCCTCATTTTCTGAGAAGATGGTGTGTAAACCATTTTGGTTTAAAATGTAGGCAGCAATTAATTTCTTGCCTTCATATCCAGGCTGCTGCCAGCAACAAGCTTACAAGGACAAGATCTTAAGTACATGAAATCCGCCTGATTCATCTAACTCATCAGACCACCTACAGTTGTTGTGCTGACGCTGTATTTATCAAACCTATGCCATGGTCACACAAAAACAAATTAATCTGCGTGTCTCTGTGAAATCTTTGATCTTTGGCGGCTCGGTGATGTAGTCACCAACCGCTGACACGCTATCCAGTCAGAAACATGCTTCTGCTAGTCGGCCTGCAAGTTTGTAGATCTCTTACGCCATTTCCTCCCCGAGGCGTTGGTTCAGTCCTGCTGCACGCTGCAGCGCAGGAGGCCAAGGGTTACAGGAGGAAAACAGAAAACTGGAAATTGTGTTTTCTGCTTCTCGTCTTTCATACATTTAAATTAATGCTACTTTGTGGAAAATGTCACTTTTGCAAAAGCTAAATAACTTAATAAAAGTCAGTTTGTGATTTAATTACAAGGTTGAATCCACATCAAATCTTTACTTAAAAAAAAACTCATTTATTTTTCTTGTTATGAAGTATTTTAGCAATCAACTCCCATCTCAGAATCGTTCTCATTGTCAGGTGTATTATTCTGAAATACCACAAATGCGCTAATAGCAAGCTAGTTTTTTGTTTAGTGCTTTAGCATTGAAAACTTTTAGTGCTTTTAGCTTGTCCTAAATTAACTATGAGATAAATTCTAAAGCACTAATTTAATTGGCTGTTTTATAAACTTTCAGTTGAGTTAAGTTTGTGTTAAAGATTTTATCGTTTATATTGAATCTCTTATTTTGAAGTGGGTGTAGACTGTTACTGTTTCCTCTCTTCACATTATCTTTTTCCTAATAACTTCAAACAAGAAACACACAGGAACAAAATAAAACAGACATTATAAACATTAATTTTAATGTTAAAGTTTAATTAGAGCTCAGCGGTTGTTTTTTTAAAGCAGATATAATGTGAACTTAAGTTTGCTTTGCTTTAGCGCCTTAGCATTAGCGTTCACCTAAATTTGGACATTATTTACAGCTGAAATCAGATATTTACAAATACTTTTTCTTTTTTGCTGTCTGAAGTTAAATCAGACTAAATGTTTCTTGTTTATGGTCAGCTGGAATTTCAGAAATTATTTCCATTTGCCAAATACCAAAAAACTAAAAATAAAAACTTTTAGTTTTTTTTTTGTGAGTTTCTTTGTAAATTGTGTTTGAAACATTTCAACAAATTTAAGCAGGAATGTCCTTTATCTTACACCATTTGTAAGGATTACTTAAAAGTAATGAATATTTATTACTGATAATAGCTAAATGTCTTTTTGACCTCTGTAAATGAAATGGAGGATGGCTTATATGTTATACATTAAAATTATTGAAATTGGGGATTTTTCTCTTCTTCTGGTTCTGAGAAACAAACATGGAGAAACTGCATTCAGCTTCTATATGCCTCAAAATCTGGAACAAACTTCTAGAAAACTGCAAAACAGCCGAAACACTGAGTGCCTTTAAGTCTAGACTAAAAACCCAGCTGGTTAGAGCTGCTGTTCAGACAATAAATGAAACACTGACCAACATTTTTGATGTGCATCGTTGATTTTAACTAAATGTAATGCTTGTTACTGGTTTTCACACTGTGGCGACTATGATGTGTTTCTGATGTTTTCATGAAGTAAAACAGTTTGAATTGTTGCTGAAATGTGTTACACAAATAAACTTCCCTGACTGAGTTTAGTGTTTTGTTCTTGGACCGGTCAGGTGTATGACTTTTACAATATGAAGTGTATGAACCCAGGAACATTGAGGTGATGCTAAGAAAAGCAAAAACCAAAGAAATCACTTTCTATAATTTAACCTGAAACATCCACCAGCTGTTTGTTTCTCTGTGAGCGCAATCACGGCGAAGCACACACACTCGTAGCTGGGTTCAGGCTCATTCACCTGGGTGGGCCCGTCTGTCTGGCAGCAGTGTGAGGATTAGAACCGAGATTAGGCTGACAAAACACACACAACAACAGGAGGAAGTCGGGGTTGTGCATGCGTGTGAGCGAAAGAGAAACACGGGGCGGAGAGGCAGAATGCATGCACTTTCATTTGCGTGTGCGCCGCTCAGTTTTTGCAGGAACATCCCAGACGAGTTATCCTCACGCTCTCTTCTAAGTCACCCGACCGTTCAAGGTAAATCTCGCATTAATCCTTTCAGTTAACAGTGCGTTCCATTCAAACCTGGCTTTATGGCCGCATGCTAACAGTGGATGCCATTCGTGTCGACTCATTCAGAATTATATTACTTTGAAACCAGACAGGAAGTGATAATTGTTTTTTTTTTCCACCAGCTTCAGACTTACCTGAACCTGCCCTCAGCCTAATATTAGACGTTAATCCAGGTTCAGCACGCCCAATCCTGACGCACCCTGAGTTTGACATTTCCCTCGGGTTCAGCAGTGACAGCAGCGCTTCAGACGGCTTCCTCCAAGTCGTTTAACCACTTTAGATTATTGCTTTTTTGAGTCAAAACAGGAAGCTGCAGCTGGCAACACATCTAAAGATTGAAATCTGAATGCGACCAGAAGTAATTCTGAACAGGCAACGTGTGTTAATAGGAGATAATAAGCAACAGGATGTAATCAGGAGGCGCATCGCTGTTTCAAGTCAGGAATTGGCCTTTTGGCCGCGTTTCACCAAATGACAACTTCCACTACATGAATCATGTCTGCAAAAAAACAAAATCATAAGTATTTCTGTTCTAGTTTCTGTTGTAAATGTTTTAGTTCACTTGAAATAAGACAAAACTAATAATGACTTTTCAGTGAGACACAGGAGCTTGTTTAAAGTCAATATTTACTTAATATTGGTTTAAAAACAGATTATTTCACTTCTAACACAGGAAAATATCATAAGTGAAATAATCTGACAGTGAAACTAGAACTTTTTCACCAATATTAATGGATTATAGACTTTAAAACAACCTCCTATATGTTGCTGAAATGCTAGCTGTAAGTTAGTTTTAAGATATTTTCATGAGAAACTAGATCAGGGGGTCCAAACTTTTTGTCAAATGGGTTAAAAATGTTGCATTTTTTTTTTTTTTTACCAACTGAACAATAAATCATTCAATAATTAAACAGATCAAGTATTCAGACTTGTTGTTGGAAATGATTCTAGATCCAAAACTTTAAAAGGTTTATGCAGATTTGCCTTATCAAAAATATTTTTACTAAATTTCTATATCAATTGGGAAAAAAACCAAAACAATTTAACTGATTCTAATGAATAAAATCAGATTTTAGGTCACTGTCATTGAAAATAATTCTGTACTTAGCTGAATGTAGGAAATTAATGAGCAGATTTTGGTGAAGTAAAAGTTTCTGGTTCTTGAAGAGAAAAAGCAAATCCTTGGTGCTAAAGCCAACATTTGACTGGTCTGTGATAATTTTGTCCTAATTAAAGATACAAAGTCTCCATCTGTATCAAATACCTGAACGTGGGGTCCAAATCTGCATCGTTACTGAGCTGAAGTCAGGGGCCACACACAATCAGTCCAGGGACCACAAATGGCCCCCAGGCCACGCTTTGGACACCCCTAAACTAAAACAAAAATACTGGGTAAGATTTTGCTTTTTTGCAGTGCATATTTGACGTTTGCAGGTTGGAGAACAAAATTATTACAGACTGTAAAGCTTCTCGATATTCCACCAGCATTTCCAGAAGCAAAGAAACACAATCTGGATTATTTGCATGGCGATAATTTGTCCTGAATTCTCTACTCCCTCAATGTGAAGTTTATGTTTTCAAAAGGAGTCGCGATCATTTTGCTTCCAGCTGCGACAATGAATGGATGGCCATTGGAAATTACGCGACACTCTGTAGTATTTGATACTGGAAACAATCTTTTCTCATATTTATGGAAATTCTTCATGGTTTGCTTCGTCATTTAAACTACGGAAATCAGCAGCGATCATCTGTCACCAATTATCTGACGCGTTTCTCTCCAGACTGCTGAAGATTTCACACTTGTGAGAAGATAAGGGTTGTTTATGTTTCCTTTTTTTAATTTCAGCTCAACCAGAATGTATTTTTCACTCCTCCTTCTTGTTTCTTCTTCACCATTTATTACTGCATAGCTGGCAGCAATTTAGCTACAAGCTACAGTTTAGACAGGCAGCCACAGTGGAGGCAACCAAGGAATCAGGTATCAATTATTCTGATGATTTTTCATGTAACCACTTAAGCCTTTTTCATTCTATATTAGAAATACATTAAAAGATGCAAAACATTTCAATTCATTTTTTAAATAAGAAAATAAACGTATTGCATAAATTGCAATGACTTGGCATTCCTTTAGTAAATCTGAACCAGGTGAAGCTAAAACTGCCACTTGACAGTTTTGGCTAAACATTAACAGACAAAGGAGTTTTTATCTTAAATGCACAGATATATATATATATATATATATATATATATATATATATATATATATATATAAATTAGTACAGTCTGGGCTAAATTACTGCTCCCAATATGTTTGGTTTTCTATCAGCAAACTTCCTGTCAGTTTTTGCTCATTTTATTTTTCCATCATTTTGTACAATTTTATTCAGTTTTCATGACCAAACTGTAACTCTGCTTGCGAAATCTGTTTATGTTTTCACAGCGACTTGTGGCTTCTCTACCCACCTCTGCTTGTTTTTCTTTCAGCCGCATTAATAGCTCTGTAAGCTCTGCAATCAGAATTTCCTTTAAACATTATAATTGATGCTAATCTTATCTTAAGTCTTATGACTTTCTCCACCCTAATAAATGAAATCCCAACAGCTCCACAGTGACTGATTAATGCTTGCGAGCGTGTCTCGATTCGCAGGGTCACGGCGGGGGTCAGCGCTGTCAGTCAAGACGGATGTCAGCGTAAAGCTTCGTCTGTCACTGCAGTCATTGTCAACAAGCCACACTGGACCAGGTTCATTCCAGCAGTCTGGTTTGTAGGTGTGTGTGTGTGTGTGTGTGTGTGTGTGTGTGTGTGTGTGTGTGTGTGTGTGTGTGTGTGTGTGTGTGTGTGTGTGTGTGTGTGTGGGTGTGTGTGTGTGTGTGTGTGGGAACAGCCCGGCGGATGAGGGGTGTGGGAGGGATCTGCCGTGTTTACCTTGAACATTTAGTTGCCTTGTAAAGGCCGGTAAACACATTCCTGACTTTCTCCTTCTCCTGGGTGTGTGTTCATGCGCGTGTTTCTCCAATTACACAAACGAAATGATAAATAAAGATACAAGTGAGTGACTGTAATTGCAGGGTTTACCGTCAACATGGCATAAGCTCCTGGAAATTTTTTTTTTTGCATAAAGGCCTCAAGTCAATTTTGTAGTTAACCTTTTAAACTCCAAAACGCTGCAGAATAAATACATTTTCAGTAATAAACCAGGAATGTATTCAAGAGAGCATTAAATGCAAAATCCTACCAAATATTTTTGGTTTAGTCTCTAATCTAAATATCTTAGTTCACTTGAAATAAGATTAAACTGATTTACAGGTAACTTTTCAGCAAGAAATTAGGTATTTTAAGTTAATATTGATGAAGTTCTAGTTCCGTTGGCAGATTATTTCACAAGTGATGGCAGTACGCCGTTACCTAGCAACCACAGTCAAACCCAGCCCGTTACCTAGCAACCCAGTTCCACCAGCAAATTATGTTACTTCTAACAAAACAGTTTCCCTCATTTTATAAGTGAAATAATCTACAAATGGACCTAGTTTATAACTCAAACTAGAAACTGGACAAGTTTACTTTGAACAGTTTTGTGTTTTTGCAGTGTAAGGGAAAATAATATTGAAATATGCACTGCAAAAACTCAAACTCCTATCAAGTATTCTTGGTCTCGTTTCTAGTTCAAATGTCTTATTTACTCCAGAAATAAGACAAAACTAACTTGCAAATAACTTTTTGAAAGACATTTCTGTTTTCTTAAGTCAATAATTACTTTTCAGAAAAATGGAGGAGTTTGTTTTTAGTCAGTAATTCCTTATTAATTATCTCACTTATTACATGGAAAAATGTCTTGTTATAAATGAAACAATATACCATATTCAGCAATAATAAAGACGATGCTTAAAACAATCCCCTATATCTTGCTGAAAAGTTACTTTTCAGTTTTGTCACTAAGATATTTGAACTAGAATCTCAACCAGAAAAATCATTTGCAGAAAAATCCTTAAAACAAGTTATGTTTGATTTTAAAGCTGAGGATCAAACTAATGTATGAAACTAATGGATTTCTTTAGTAATGTGTTAATGTTTTATGAGATATTAGTATAGTAAGTCCGCTGGATTTACTGTCTGGTTGTAATTCTACAGAGAGAAATTATTTTGATTTGTTTGTAATTTTAAAACAAAATAATATAAAACATCAAACAAGTGAGAATCAAACATTGCAGTAGCAAAACAAAAAAGTTATGAATAGTTGAAAAAAGGAATTTATGATGTTGATTTTTAACCCTTAATTTAAAATGACTCTGTATTTCGGCTGTTTTGCAGTTTTCTGGAAGTTTGTTCCAGATTTTCGGAGCATAAAAACTGAATGCTGCTTCTCCATGCTTGGTTCTGGTTCTGGATGCAGAGCAGAACCAGAACCAGAAGACCTGAGAGGTCTGGAAGGTCTTTAATGTACTGTGGTGCCAAGTGATTTATAAACTAACTTTAGTCCTTTTAATCCTATAAATGTTCTTCAGGTGATAAAAGGCAGATTTGTAATTGTGTTTTAGACAATAACAGATTCATCCTTTTCACCCTTTGTTAGGATTAAGTGACAGTATAGTACATCATAAAATACAAATGCTAGAAAAGAGAACAAGGCTTTGCAGAGAAATAAAGTAAACATCCAATAAAATATAAAAAAATTGATAAACATGCAAAATTCAGTAACAAAAGTGATCTTAATGATCCGTTTTAAACACCTTAAACACTGGCAACATAAAGAGTTATGAGCTCTCCAAAATATTTACATGTTGTAACCAATTTAATATTTCAAAATATAGCCCAAATAATCACTGACTTTCAGTCTGATGCAAACATAAACATGGAAACAACGTCGTGAAGCTCTGCCCACATATGAACTCCTGTCCTCGTCCTCCTGCTTTGAGTAAATCCGTCCTTTTCAAGTCATTGTTGGTTTGTATTGTCTGGGTGAGTGATAGAAGTGGTTGAAGGAGAAGATTCCCAGAAGGCATTTCCATCCACAGTGACGGCGTTTCAGACAAAACAGCTTCTCAGGCTGAAACGTCACTTTACCGCATTGCTAACTAAATACAGTAGCTTCATAAATTAAAGTGTTGATCACCTTTAAAATCAAACATAGCTTTGTCACTTTAAAGATTTCACTGCAAAAACACAAAAATAAGTATTTTTGGTTGAAGAGTCTAGTTTAAATATCCTAGCACACCTAGAATAAGACAAAACTAACTAAAAAGTAACTTTTTAGCAAAATATAGGAGTTTATTTGAGCATAGAATTGCTTAATATTGATGAAAAAGTTCCAGTGGCAAATTATTCCACTTACAAAAAGACATTTTTCTCATTTTATAAATAAAATAATTAATATTTAGTTATTATTGACTAAAAATAATTTTCTGTATGTTTCTGAAAAGTTACTTTTTAATTAGTTTTGTCTTATTTCCAGTGCACTAAGATGTTTGCACTGGAAACCAAATCAAAAATACTCGGTAGGATTTTCTGTTTTTGGAGTGTATATTTGTATGCACTGTAAAAACACAAAGTTGTACCAAGTAAATTTGTCTCCATTTCTGTTTGCAATAGTTTGCTCCTGGTAGATTTGTTTTTCACATGGGAAAGAAATCTTCCCGTGTTGTAAGTTTCATAATCTGCCAGTGAAACTAGAAGGTGTTTTTAATCTGTATTAATAAATTGTTGACTAAAATAACCTCCTATATCTTGTTCAAAAGTTACCTGTGAGTTAGTTTTGTTTTATTTCAGGTGTTCTAAGATATTTGAACCAAAAACTAGACAAATTTACTTTTAACAATTTTGTATTTTTGCAGTGTATAGGAAATAATTAAATTTACACTGCAAAATCTCCAAATCCAAGTTAAATTGTATTTTTTCAGGTGTACTGAGACATTTGCACTAGAAACTAGACCATAGCTGCTCGGTGTTTTTGCAGTGAACTGACTGAATGTGAAATGCAGCGGCTGCATCTCACAGCTGAGGCTTCCACCCTGAACGGGAACAATGCCTAAAAGCTGAATATTGGATTTTATATTGTTGCTGCAGGGTCAGCAGGTCAAGGAACGTTTTTCCTTTCATTGCTGCTCTTCAGTGGCTCTCAAGCCCCTTCCTTCCCATCAATAACCAACATTTATAAACATTCAGAAAGAAAATGTGTCGCCACTGTGAGGAAGACCTTGACTTGTTGAATATGTTCCATCTTTTATTGTATCTTCTCCAAAGCATTTGTCTTATAACATCCAAAGTAAAACTTTTTGTGCATAAAAAACTTTTTGCACTGCATGCAACAGAAAGTTGAGCTTTAATCGACATATTTGAAATAGTTTTCCTTCTCTTCCTGCCTTCTGGGGTGGTCTGCGCTGATCTCTTAACTCTGACATACCAGTCAAACATACCTGTGTGTGTAAGCGTGTGTGTAGCTGTGATTCAGAACCTGAGCCAAGGTTTTAACATGCCACTATTTAGGGTTTCTGCAGCATGAGGAGAGGGAAGGGTAATGAGGAAACAACCACTTTGTTGGGGCAAGAGGATTTCTGCTGAGCTTAAACCTTCAACTTAAAGGAAAGTGAAGATGAGTGACACTTTCTGACCTCAAAATAAAAACTGCTAAAAACTGTTTTGGGTAAACTGAACCGTCTACAAGTAGCGGCACATTTTCTGTGAACAAAAATTTGATTTTATCCTCCAGATTAATCTTTTCCATTTAACTTTGTGGACGGCATTTTAAGGGAGAAAAGAAGCAACAGGTAAAATAACGCCATCAATAAAATTTTGGATCTGGTACAAGTTCCTACACTGCAAAACTGCAAAATCTTACCAAGAATCTTTGCTTAGTTTCTGATGGAAACTTCAAATACGACAAAACTGACTTACAAATAACTTTTTACAAGATATAAGAGCTGGTTTAAGTCAATAATTCCTTAATATTTTTGGAAAATGCTTGTTCCACTGGCAGGTTATTTCACTTTTTTCCTCAATATTAAGGAATTATGAACTTAAAATAAACAATTTCTTACTGAAAAGTTTCTTGTAAGTCAGTTTTGTCTTATTTCAGGTATTTGCACTAGAAAATAAACTAAAATACTTTTAACATTTTCTGTTTTGCAGTGTTTTTGCTGGCCATTACTGATTTCCAGGTTTCTTTAAGACCTGAGCTCCCAAACTCCTTTTCTAAGAATATAAGACATAAGAAACATCTTTTTATTAAAAAAAACAATTAAATATAACTTATAACCATAATAGGTGCTACAAGATGTCACAGGTTTATTCATAGGGCTGCAACTAAAAATCATTGTAATAATTGATTATTCTGTTGATTAATTTTACACAAACATGGTCACATTTTGCAGATTTTTTTATTTAACCTCTCAGGCCTTTTTAACAATATTAAACACATTAAAAGATGCATAATAAATAATTCAACACCAATAATAAACATTTTTGTTTGGGGAGGTGTGAATGTTAATCAACCAAAAAGGGAATTCTGGTCCGCCTAAAAAAATATGACATTCAGCTACTAAAAGAATAATTTCTATCAACTAGAAACATTTTGCAGAAGTCCAGTCGTTGAAAGTTACCACCCTGAGCTGCAGGGCAGCAGAGGAAGTGAAATGATCTTATTGTCTTTCCAGACTGAAAGTTTAGACCAAAATAGTTGCTGATTTGTCAGAGATATTCTTCTTTCCTACGACAGCATCGGTGAATGTAAAATGGTTTTCCAAGGCTTTTACGACCCCGAGGGCCAAGAAACTCGAAGCACCTTGATGATTATGCAAACTAAAAATTCAGTTCAAGAGGGAAAAACCATCAAAGGAAATATCATTGTAATATCAATAATGTATCATAGGAAACCGGATTTGATGTTTTAATCTCTTCCCTGGATCATTTCCAGCACACCTGGCTGGGCTCAAACAAACACGCAAACAGGATCAGAAACCAATTGGCAGCAGGGATCGCCAAACACTCGCATCCAAAGGAAGTGACAGAGCCGAGCTTTACACGACTTTCTGCGGTCGCCGCTTTCTCTCGACTCCTGAATGGAAGAAAGAAAAGGAAGGACCGCAGCGGGAATAAACACAGAGAAAATACGGCCGAGGTAGGAACTGGGAGATTTAAACGCAGACAAAAGGCGGACAAAAATCAAAGCTCTCACTGAAAGACAAAGATAATAGGCGGAGAATACATGAACGGATAAAAGAGAGAGAAGATGTGTTTCCCCTCCCCCCTCCGTTTGTTGACACGGTGTCAGCTGTGACTACTGGGTTAAGAAAACACTGGAGATTTGTTTGCTCTGTGAGTAAACTAGCCGCTGCTACGCCCTGAGCCGCGCTGCGTTCTCACAGACACACACGCACTGAAATCGCTCATGTTGAGAAAAACAACGTTCGGGGGGCAGGTCGGCTCTTGCAGCAGGGAAACAGTTTGGAGAGCGAGAGGCATTAGGTTGATCCAAGGCGTGGCGCTCACTCACTCACCTGGTCAGGTAGGCAGGGCTGCAGGGACCGCCGCTGCTCAACACATTTCTGTAAAATCTTTTTTTAATCATTTTTCTGCTGGATTTCATTGTAACTTATCAGATAGTCGTCCTCAAGAAGCTCGACTGATCACAGCAAAAATACCAACAACAACAAAAAGAATAGCAGCAAAAAACTGTCTTGTAAATTCAGAGCATGAGAGCCACTCTAAGAAAACTCTTAAAAATTACACGGATAAAGTTGTAATTTTTTGAGAATGAAGTTGTGTTACAAGAAAGTCACTAATATACAAAACTAGCGGAAAGCATCTTTAATAATGGAATATAAATGGCAGGTTTGGACGTTTCCACATTGTTGAAATTGTTGAGCAGGTAGATTATGGATTTGCTATTTTGTAGCTCAATGAAGTAATTATGTCACCTTCAGTTAGAAAAATGCTGTTTATATCAAATATATTTTCAATCATCGACTGCATGGTATTAGTTTTTTTTATAATTTTGTGTTTTCATTATGTAAAGCACCTTGCTGCTGAAATGTGCTATATAAATACACTTTATAGATTGATAGAAATATGATTTTAAATAAATTTGACTTCGTAATTTAATGCCTTGGAATCGGGCCTCTGTCTCTTTAAAAACTCCTGCTGTTTCTGTAACTTTGCCTTCAGGAAGTCATCCCAACATGGCTACTCTATTAACCCTTTAACACGTTTTCACCGGAGTTTCACTGAGCGGCAGCTCCTATAATGAGCTCCACCAGGTGTTTGCTAATTGCTGCTGGCTAGTCTGAAGGAGCTGAGTGAGGGAGCCGCAGGGAAATCACAGAAACGTAGAAACTGCAGCTCTGAGGCGGAGCTGCGCCTCGAAGGCGGAGCTAGATCCACCCAGCCATTTTGCACAACTGAATGGTTGCCATGGAGACTAAAGGATTTCTCAGTCATGCATGAAAGAATCAAAGCAACACTCCAGGTTTGTTTTTGATAAGGGGATAACATTATAACATGATGAAAAATGTTGACTTTACAGTATCCTGTCCCTTTAATAAACCAAAATCTGTGCTAAAATGTGATTTTTTTATTTTGTTTTGCTAAGTTTCACCTGCCTTTGTTTTAAAAAAATTATGTTTAGTGAAATTATTCTGAATAAAACAACAATTGAAAATAAATGAATGTCTCACCCCTCACATTTGTGCGACGTTCTGCAAAACTTCAACAAAATATGTTAATGTGAAGGCTGGATGACAGGCAGCTACATTTATTTTTAGGACATGAATATGTCAGGGATTTCCGTTTCATGTCGTTAATTAGATTAGCTAGTTCAACATGGGCTGATTTTTTTTTACGTTTGTGAGACTGTTTAACCCCCTTTAACCCATTAATAAGCTTCTGCATGTCGTTAATAACATTTGAGAGGCATTAAAACACTGATCTGTTGGTGTCTGCATGCAGCAGGCAGAGCTGTCATCGGTTTAATGCAGAACTCGTCTGTCTGACATTAGCATTGAACCCTTTTTAAAATACCAATAATCCCTTCCCATGACATGCGACCTGCCTTTACAAACAAAAATTCAGACATAAACACGTCTGTTATTACAGCAGAAAGTGTCATTAGGTGACTTTATCAACAGTCTGTGAAAATTTACTTGCACAAATTACTGACACTCAGAAATAAATATAACCATTTATCAAAATATTAGTGTTTTTATTGTATTTGTTGAAAAACTATTCATGCCTCTTGAACTTTCCCATATTACAGCCACAAACATAAATATATTTATTACCATTTAATGTGAAAAACCAGCACAAAACAGAACAGACATGCTGCAGGTTACTGTTCACAATGTGCCACATCAAAGGGAAAATAACGAAAAACAATCGAAAAACAACTAAAAACCACATTGTTTCTCGCTCTGTGATGGCTACGCTACACTCAGACTCGTTGCCATAGCAACTGACAACAACAACACTAATGCATCATAATCCAACACCAAAAAACACAAACATTTCCCACACAAAGAACAGTCTATTACAGTTTTATGTTTTTAGGCTTGGTGTTTATTTTGTGATTATTAATAAGTGATCGCTCTGGTGGATTAGCTACCGCTGCTATTAGCTGAGCTAACACAGCAGTTGTTGATTAGCTAATTTAAACACCTGCTCTACTGATGATCTGTGGATCAAATGTTTTTTTAATTTTTAACTGAACCAAAACACACAGAATTCCACAGAGCATCTACATGGTAAGATTGTCAAAGTCAAGCTAGCATACCTGAGCTACTTCCCTCTCCCTTGCTACTTTTCTTAAATTAACTTTTTTCTGACCTCGTTATCTAGTTCTCAAAGTGCTGACAATTAGTAGCAAAGCACTGCATCCCTTTTTCTTTTATATATCAGGCGTAAATTTAAGATTTAGTGCATCATGTTGACAACTTTACAGCTAAAACTAATGCTAGTCATCGTTAGCAAGCAGCTTTTTAGCCTTCAGCAGGGATGGGGGCGGGATCGTGTGTGTGTGACATCACTTTCCATCTTGTCTATGCAACCATGAAGTATAAAGAAAATTACATATAAATCAAAACATTTTTTACAGCTTTTTACAGCTAAAATAGATTTTTCTACAACGCATCAGTGAAATAAAGGATTATTTATCCTATTTTAATACGTTAGCCTTGTGCTAACGTTTTGGTGGAACGTTAGAACACCTGATATCAGAAAATCAATTATTTCACTAAATTTCTTCATCAGTCACATCAGTTTTCATACATATACACATAAAGCAAAAAAAAAAAAACAATTTTAAAGTTTTACTTCCTACAGTAAATTTAGTTTCTTAATGCTAACCTCTTCATCCAGCTGAAACTTCAACATTCACACATGACATATTGTGATTTGTTGTGTGCAAAGCATGTTTTGGTATTCAGATCGCGCTCCGTCTCTCTCTCTACTTTAGAAATGAACATATGGAAGGGCGGTAGAAGAAAAACGGTAGAAGGGGAGTGCCCAGTCTGCTATCTGTCATGCAGAGGGATATATTTATCAGAGCTGCTTTTAAAAAAAGAAAAACATCTCACTCTGGAAGCCGCTATTTGGCTCCCGCCGGGCAATTGCGGCAGTGAGATACATTAGACCTGGTTTGGTTTGTTTTGGTTGTTTGGAGACGCTACAATTATATACGGGGGAGGGGGAGTTGAGTCTGAATACGGTCAGTTTGTTATTTTTTATTTTCATACAGCAGAGCCTACATGTCTTCTCCTTTGCTTTTGCTTCCTTTCTCCATGTTTTGTTTTCTTCTCCCTGATCTTCATTTTACACTTCAGCTCCATTTTTAACGGGAAGCTGAGTCTGTTGAGCCATTCACTGCATTTCTATTACCAATGTGAGCAAATCTGTCTATATTTTGCTGATGTCAAAAAAACACAATTTCTAAATAATTTAAATTAAAATCACAAGTGAATAATAAAAATAATGTCAGTAACAGATAGTAAACATTTACATAAGATTATATTCATAATTCAGCCAATCAGAGGAGACGTCAGGTGCTAATTCTGTACAATTTCCCCAAAAGTAGGCGGGGCTTAGTTGGGAGCCCCGCCTACTTTTGGGGAAATTGTAGTTGGCAGTTTTAAAGAAGAGCTAATAAAAAATAATAATAAAAAAAATAAAATTACAAGAATAAACTTGCATGAGAATAAAGTTAAAATAATACAAGAATAAAGTTGTATTACAAGAAAAAGTTATAATAGTACAAGAATAAAGTAAGTCATAGTATTATGACTATGAAGTTGTAGTACTACAAGAATAAAGTTATAAAATTACAACTTTATTCTTGCATTATTTTGCCTGTATTCTCATACAACTTTACGCTATATTATAACTTTATTCCCCTAATATTATGACTTTATTCATGCATTATTTCGTCTTTTTTCTTGTACGAGTTTATTGAGAATTCTCATTATAAAGTCATTTATGATGAGAATAATTCTTATTCTCATTTATGAGAATAAATTATTTTATAAATGATTTTATTCTGATAGTCATTTATAATATTGCAAAGTATTTTGTTCTAATGTTTTGTAATATTAGAACAAAATGTGTTATGAGAATAAAATTATTTTAGTTTTTAAATTTTTTATTAGTATGGCTATAATACTCCATCATAGATTTAGAAAACTTATGTTAAGATATTTTTGCTTCTAATACAAAATCATTTAAGATTTCAAATCTGTATCCAAAACTTAGTTTCTCCTAAAAATAAAAACACAAAAAATGTTAAAAGACAGATCACCTTATATCTATATAAAATCAAATTTTAAATCTTCCTTCCTAAGCTTGAAGTCAGTTTTAAAAATAAAAACTGAAGCAGGAGGATAACAGTGAATGCTCCGAAGTCAGGGTGTAGTTTCTCTAATCCTCTCTCTCCCTGTAGAGCAGGCAGATGGTTATGACAAATAAAAGGGTGCAACAGGAGTGTCAGAGTGTGTGTGTGTGTGTGTGTGTGTGTGTGCGTCTGTTTCAAAGGCTCTCCTTTAATTCTGCAGCCCAGCAGGACACATTCTCTGACACACAGTTGCACAGAAATAACCCAGAAGAAGCTAATCTGGAGGAGTGTGAGCAGTGGCGTCTCTTCAGGCTGAGGTTCGGCCTTTAATCAACATTATCACTCTGTTTTTTTTTAAAGACAGCGATTTACGTCACAGGTTTAAAAGTTCAAGCATTCAGAGATTCAGTGACTCATCGCTGCAACAAGGATGATTCAGCAAATCAGAAAATGTCAACAGAGACATTTAAATCCAAATGACTGCCACTTAGCTAGCTAGCATTTAGCTGCTATGCACCACAATCTGGAACAAACTTCCAGAAAACTGAAAACCTGCTTCAGACTGGTTTCCTGAACACGACAAGGAGTTCACTGAGCTCGAATGGCCTCCACAACCACCAGATCTCAGTCCAATACAGAACCTTTGGAACGTGGTGGAGCGGGCTGTTAGCATCCTGGATGTGCAGCCGACAAATCTGCAGCAACTGTGTGATGCTATCAGGTCAATATGGACCAGACTCTCTGAGGAATGTCTCCAGAATATATGCCACGAAGGATTGAGGCGGTTCTCAAGGCAGAAGGGGGTCCAACCCGGTACTAGCCAGGTGTACCTAATAAAGTGGCCGGTGG
Source organism: Poecilia mexicana (assembly GCF_051168715.1). Taxonomy (NCBI): domain Eukaryota; kingdom Metazoa; phylum Chordata; class Actinopteri; order Cyprinodontiformes; family Poeciliidae; genus Poecilia; species Poecilia mexicana. The sequence goes on along the minus strand of NW_028263373.1, from coordinate 889,260 downwards.
GTGCATCTTCTTATGCGGCCCTTTTGACTCCAAAGAGACGGATAAATGGATAACAGTCGTGTGCTTCAGAATCCTTTCATCAATGAAGCCAAAGCAGTTTTTCTCTGCAAACTGGGAAACAAAGATCAACAAATGTTTCAACGCTAATAATGCATAATTATGAGTTTACTGCAAATTATCTGCAAAAATAGTCAAGAATATTGAGTTCAAGTGATTCTAACTTCTTCTGCTTTAATGCCAAGTTAATTTGTGATCGAGTAACAAAAATCAACATGAACTTAATTAGCTTTGAAAATATTAAGTTGTTAAATGTTTAATTATAAAGAGACTGAGAACATTTATGTTATTTCTCAGGAAAATGTCTTTCTGGACAGTAAAGTCAATATTTCCCATTAACACAAAAGAACATAGTGAATTCCCCAGTTTACTCCTACACACACACACACACACACACACACACACACACACACACACACACACACACACACAGGAGAGCAGACACAAACACAGGCTTAGGCAGATGTAGGCACAGCCAAACACACACAGAGCAGCTGTTTAAACTGGAGAGAATCCACTTCGCTGAATGACGGCCTCGATGCAAACATGGACCAAAACAAACAAGCGTCAACGAAGAGACAAGATTGAGGTTAAAAGTATTGGAAATTACAAAAAACTAATTTGTTTTTGCATTACAGCAGCAATCAAGCTTGTTGATTCTGTAAAATAAAAACAAAATGTTTTGGATGAACATTGTTAGAGTCATGAGCTAATGAATATTTCTGAAATTTTGAATACAAACTGATGGTTTTGCTTGTATTTTAAAGGTAGAAGTGATTAACAAAGAAGATGCTGCTGCAGGTGAGAAACATGCAGGAACATGAACACAACCCAAATAAAAAAATACTCCTGAATGTGTTTTAGAGGTTATTTCCTACAGCGGGACACTAAAAAAAACACCTCAATCAATTAAAACATAATTACATTTCTAATTTAATCTGCTTGATTCATCTTTGTAGACATAAATTAATGAGAGATGATGGAATAATCAGATGATAGGAGATGAAAAAAATTCATTAAAGTCACAAACATTTGCTATTAGACATTTATAATCTCTTGTGAATTTATGACTTTGCTGTTATTTTATGACGACTTGGTAACTTTATTTGAAGGGGTGAGCATATGACTTATATGACTGCTGTCATGACGTGTCATCCTGTAAATAATGCAACTTTTAATGCAACGTTGCACTAAAAGTTCATTATTTACCAAATAATGCAAAGTTGCACTCAGGCCTCTCAAAATAAATGTTGCTGGATGATAAATTGTTCCAGAAGTTATTGTGATAAACAACAATATTTTTATTTAGAGAGCATTTTCAAGTAATTTACTGGTAATTATATAATAATTCAAGAATCTTCTCAAATATCAATAAACTTTAAATTCTAATGGAAATTTAACACTGAAACTGGAAGACATTTAAATATCCAAAAGGCCTAAAAACAAATAAAATTAATCATGACGTCTGTGAACATAATTATCCTTGTTGAGACCAAGAGACCAAACTGAAGACTTTTATCATCCAGTTTGATAGAAAAGAGAAAATCAATAAATTATGCAAATGGAAATTATTGAGTTTGTTCTAATTTATAATGCAACTTATTGATTTATTGCTTATTGCAAAAGGCACTAAAAATTGCATCAAAAGTCCATAAAAAGTGTCAACCTTGCATTATTCGGTGAACAATGACACTTTTAATGGACTTGTAATTAAAGTTTTAATTGAACTTTGCATTAAAAGTCTCATTTTTTACTGAATAAACCTTCATACATTCCCTCATGTTCCTGACGGAGCTTTGCCCTTTATTCTCATAATTTTATTTAATTTTTTGGCCCTGATCCTCGGTCCTAGTAAACCAAACTGCTTCTTTTCTTTAATCAATTATTTTGAAACTTTTCTGTCTTTTCTCAGCTTATAATTTATTTTAAAAATGTTTTTACTTTACGTTGAAAAGGTTTGAATAAAGAAACGAGTCGCTGATGAACAAAGTAAAAACTTAATGAGCCGTCGGACTGTAAAAGCGCGTGTGTGTGTGTGTGTGTGTGAGCGCGGCTACGGCTGAGTGTGCTTTATCTGGTTTTATCTTTCCACCCCTCCTCTCTCTCTCTCTCAGGATTAAACATGTTTATCAATTATCACTCCATCTTGCCTCCAGCTCTCAGCACGCCACGCAGCTAATTGAATCATTTAACAATCGCTGCTCCTCTGGGAGAGTGTGTGTGTGTGTGTGTGTGTGTGTGTGTGTGTGTGTGTGTGTGTGCGTGTGTGTGCGCGCGCGCGCGCGCACGTTAGGGGTGAGAGTGGGGAGTTGTTTGCAAACATGATAATGCCCTTGGGTGCCTGCAATGCACTTGTCAGATATGTTTATTAATTTATGACACACACACTCACAGATGGGTCCTGGCGTGTGTGTTGGCGCACCATGTGTCGGTCACGGCTGGGGGCCTCCCCTGTATCTCACCAGCAACTGGTTGGTGGACGGCTCGTTTCCAGGATCTGTAGATGCGTCTGTTGCAAAGGAGCAGAAAAATGAGTCTTTACGTATTTTGGATAAACACAAGCAGCTGCTGGTGGTTCAATTTAATCTGCAACCTGATGCTGCGTCACAAAAATCTCTAGAAATTTAACTTTGATTTCATCCTGGTAGAATCGGGATTAAAAAATAATACTTTAAGCCTTTGTAACATTGTTTCCTCATCAGTGATGTTGGTGCGTTATCAAAAATGTGTCATACTGTGGGCGTTTGGGGAAAAATGAAGTTTATGAAACGTTGAGATTAAAAGTCCTAATATTGCAAGAAAAGTCAAAATAATATATATATATATATATATATATATATATATATATATATATATATATATTATGAATATCCAATATTCATAATATTCTGACTATTCTTGTAATGCTTTGATTTATCTTTGTAATATTACTTTATTTTTCTCTTAGTATGGTCCCAATACTTTGTCATATTGTGGGATCAATATTACAAAGAAGCATTTCTCCAAACTATTTTATTTTTACTTTTTGTGCTAATTATTTTTTTGACAGAAACATGAATTTGTGCGTTTGGGTGCATCAGAAGCAGAAGCTCGTCCTCAGCCCTGCTCGTTTCCTTTCCCGTTGCTCCGTCTGACCATCTCATCTCGACGCCGTCATTGATTACGGCTGATCCACTTCCAGCTGCTAGCCTAGCATTAAGCGTTCTCAGGTGAAGTGTGGACACATTAATTGATTGCTGTCATCAGTGATTGTGAACGCATGAACCCGTTATTAACGGCGGGCTTCATCAACTGTCGAGCAAACACACAATCAGAACTGCTTTCACTGCACCCGTCAGCTGGAGTTTCACTTTTTTACTCCACAAGAGGGAAAAAAGAAATAATTGTAATTGTTTTTGTCTGATTTGGAGGCATCATCAGACCCAAACCTACATCTAAAATGCCTGAGGTTTAAATTCTCATGCACATCCATGTGGGTTTAGTTTTTATTAGAAATGTCTGTCAGTGCAATGAACTATGAAATAGTGAGACTTTCAGGAAAAAAATTACATTCAATCTGAGTTTTAAATCCATTTTAATACGATAAAAAGGCCGGACTCTGATCCCAGCATCCCAGATGTTTCTGTTTCTACTACATTTTTATTTTTATTGATATATACAGATCATTGTTGCTTTTATTCAATTATTCGACTTAGAGAGTTGCCATTTTTTAAACTTTGTTTTGCTTTCTTCTGTCCACAATGACAATAACAGGAATTCTGATTCGGACGGAAAAGAAACTCTGGAATGCATATGAAAATGGCAAACGGACCAGAAACCGCTCCAAAAACAGGAAGAGGAATACAGAACAGGGCATTCTGGGTAAATAAAACCAGAACAAACCCATGAATCCAACAACCGCTAAAATCTGACCCTACTCCAGGAGGAAGTTGTGCTCAGTAGATGCATTTTCCTGATAAATGTGCACAAAACTATCAATAGTTTGCTAATGTCAACACAATTTTGCAATATCAGTGTTTCCATTAGATAAAAAACAAAATCACACATGAATAAGTTTGTTCACGTGATAAGAAGTCATTAAAGAACAGATCATCTTCCAACTACTTCCTGTCATCCTCTTCGTCATTTCTGACAGTAGTAACATCCGGTTGCTGATCATGTGTTTCAATTGCAGTTTTACAAAATACATGCTAACATGCAAAAGCTTTAATTACAGACATGAGTTTTTCCGAAATTGCAAATTTATTAGCGTAATTTCCATTTGTGCAAATATACGATCAATGGAAACGCAGATAGTTTATTCTTCAGAGGTTTTCATGTCGTTTCCTTCAGTGTTTCTTGTTGCAGCGCCCCTACAGGTGAGGAGAGGAACAGGTTTTTCAAAGAGTTTGATTTGTTTGGGACAGTGCCCTGTGAAAGAGAAACACAGCAGCTGAAAATGTAACAAATGTTGCATTTTGGTCCCTAATTGAACCGAATCCACCAAACAATCAGGAGTGAAAACAGTGTAAAACATTTACAGCTCTGGACATTTTGACCAAGCCGGAAGGTTTTTGGTTTGTTTTACTCTTCTTGCTGTTGCAGCTGTTTTGTTTAGCTAAAAACACAAAAATGAAAGAAAGGATCTTAAATCTTGTGCGAAATCCTTACAGTACATAGAGTATGTGTCAAAGTGTCGGACTGAAAGCTTTCCCAGAGTGAATCATGAAGAGAATCAACAGAACCGAAAGAAACCCCCAGCCGACCACCTTCTTCACCGTCACCATGACAACCACCGCCCCGCCTTATTCTGGGATGTCCTGTAGTTATGTTCTTCAATTATGTCTCACTCTTTAATGTTGGTGCTGCACATTGATATTTAGTCAACCGCTGCAATTTTAGCTGCTGCGTTGAAATGTAACTGTCTCACCCGGGAATCAAAGGACGGCGAGATCCTCCTGAGGCGACGGCAGGCAGAGATGAACATTTATTCCTGTTTCCTTTCAGGCTACATCTGCAATTTGATTCGAAACACGGAGGGTTTTTCAGCATGCCAAGCAACTTTCAAGGAAAATGTTTTGTATGGTAATTTATCCACCGTCTGTGAGATTTAACATTTTTATCCCCACTTTAACTCCATGAGAATATTTAGAGACAAGAATCTACAGTAGGTATTATGTGTAGCGAGTACAGAGAAAATATGTGTTGTCATGATATTCATTTTCTGTAAATAGGAAAATATTTCAAAAATAATAAAGACATGGGTCAAATGGGCCCCATGCAAGACCGTCTTTAGGCCCAATCATGGCCCTGGATTAAATGCCAATATAATTTTAAGCAGATTCATTCTGGCTGAAATTTGGGACCCATACTGGTTGCACAATTTGAAATAAATGTATTGACCCCCATCATTTCAGTGCATGTGACCTCCATGGGGTTCCCTGCTGTTTCTTTGAGAATAGACTGGATATTTGCAGATTTTTTTGTAGAACGTAACTCCAAAGTATTCATGAAAAATTATCAGATTTGCTGATTTCTTTCATAGCACATATCTAAAATAATCAAAATAAATGCAGTTGTGAAGCTATTTCAAGGCAATGCTACTGGCTTTGCAAAGTAGCCAATCCAGGAACACCTTTTATTTTAGTTGGTGCTGATTGGCTGCGATAAAGATGAGGAAGACTGTAGATGTAGGTTTCTGCAACAGATAGTTTCCACTGTATATATTAATGAGTATTAAGTACATTTGTTGTTTGAACTATCAAAATGAGTCGTTATTTGAGAGGGAGGCTCATTGATTTCAGCTCTTCACTGGTAGTTGTGGTCCATTAAACAACAGATATTGGTGGCCATCTAAACACTGTATTTAGAAAGTAAGCTGCTGGGGCCGCATGGCACAACCCAATCCAGATGACTGGCTGGTTGCCCAATAATCTACCAGATGATTGGACAGATTAGATGATCTGAGTTTATCACACATTGCTTAAGAACCTACCAGGCATTTAATTGATATAAAGTCTGAACTCTGATGATCAGGATCTTGGTATTATTGCCGATGTTGAGGCAGATTTGCTGCAGTGTAAGGTGTAAAATCGAGCCATCCAGATTCACTAGCCTGAGGTGAACTTTTGAAGATGCTCCTTCTTAATTGCCTCGAACACTTTTGTTGATTTAATTTCTTCACTGCAGAAAATGAGCTGGAAATTATTTGCCTTTCATATAAAACATAAATCAATCTGTAGCTAGCATGGTAAAGGATGCTTGCCATGTTCCTAGAAAAGACATGAAACCCAGACACGCACACACTCCACCCACACAAAGGAATCTCCCTCAGCCCGAGGTGGCCACCACCCAACACAGGTTTGCAAATGTTGCATTGTACGCTGAAGGCGGTCCACAGGTGCGATAGGATGACCTTTCAATCACACGCACACCTTGTAAGACCGACGAAATGAGAGAGATAAAAAGAGAGAGTTCATGCAGAATAGGCCCAGAGCCAGAAAATCCATTTATCTTATCCGGTGAACATGTGTATGTCTCCTCTGTCTGACAAGCTTTGATTTACTGTTTGGCACGTTAGGCGGACAAAAGTTGGCTTGAGATAAATCGAGTCGTCATGTTAGAGAGGGAAAGACCCACGAACGTGTCAATTTGGTCACAGTGGCTTTGTTCACCCTGTCATTATCCGCCTTCTTTGTCTTTTGTAACTTAACCGACTTAATATCAAAGTTTATAACATGACATTCATGGTGAATTTAGTTTTATAGCAAATCAAACCTGAATGAAAAGACTGTTTATGTGCAACAGCTGTCAGAACAGTGGAGTAATAAAACTCAGTGTAAACTGGATTAGTGGCTGAGTTTTGGTCCAACAAGTTACGACCAGCCGCCGACGGTGTCTGCATGTGCTGAGAGACGCGGCGTACCTCGGTTAAGCTGTGCTAAAATATTTTAATCAGCCACACCATCTATCACAAATCAGTCAGGCTCATAACCACAACATCAATATGAAGGATGAAGGCTTTTCATTGAGGGAGATTTTTCTAAATTTTTCAGTATTAAAAAACCAAAACACAATCAAGCAAAAATAATACTTTTAATTCGACTCTACAAACTTCTACTAAAAGGAAAAGTTTCAGGCTAGGTAAATAAATGTTTGACATTTTTAGCAATTCAGTTTATAACTCCAGCTTACAATAAATACACTCAAGTTTCTTTGCAAAAAAGCAGTTCAATCATCCAAACAAATCCCAGACTATAATTCAAATTGGTCAAAGAAAATTGCTGAGTTTGCAGCAATTCCTCATGTTTAGCTTCACATCCGAGGGAAACGGAGAAACGAGAAACTGAAATCTTACAACACCAGAAACACTGGACCAAAAACTGGACCAAAATGTTAAAAAGAAACTAAGGCAGACCAAACATGTCAGAAAACTACTAGTATAATCAAACTGAAGCAGTTTTCACAAAGTTTCAAATATTCCATCATCCAAGGGAGAAAATGACAATATTCTACTATGTCTGAACAGTTATTAATACTGAAAGTGATGAGTAATCATTGTTTCCTTCAAAGCTTTCTTAGCAAAACAACATTATTCACGGGAGAGAAACTAACATATATTTACAAAGGGTGTACCACAGGGCTCCGTTCTTGGTCCTCTTATTCTCTATTCCAATAAATAAATTGTGATAATTTGTCAAATGCTTTTTTCATTTTTGTGCAGATGACTTCGTAATCTACTGCTGCTGTTCTTCACTTTTACAGGCCGTGGAGTTCTTAGTCTGGTTTTAATGTAGCTCAGGCTTGTTTGCAGACTGTGAAGCTGGTTTTGAATGTGGATAAAATGAAAGCAATGGTTTTTTCCTAGTCACTGCTCAAATTGAGTTTGTTAGTAATTACAAATACCTTGATTTTATTTTAGGCAATGAGCTTTCTTTTAAAAAGCACAAAATTTGTCACAAACACTGAAAATGAAGACTGGATTTTATTATTGTAATGGATTTCTCTCTCAAAGCTAGAAATTGGGATCAGCCACATCGTTACCACTGCTGGATTATGGAGACGTTTTAAATATGAAGGTTTTGACTTAACGTTGAGCTTTAAGGTTTGTAACAGGTCAACTTGTTTGGTCATGGAGGATGGTTTTATGATGTTCAGCACTTCGAACTGCCTCGTTGCTGAAATGTGCTAAACAAATAAACTTGATTGCAGGAAAATTACTGGATGGTTTTTATCAACCCAACTGACATTTATGATCACACAGAAAATACAGTTACAGCATTTATGGCCTTATGTGTCTCAAAAGCATAATTTTAGCTGAGATTAATGTCCTCACATGGTAAATGCTGGTTTGACGCCTGTCAAACATACCGTCTTGTCCTCAGGCAAGACACCAAACCCAAAGATGAATGAGTGAATAAGAAACATTGTGAAGCACTCCGAGTCTGACTGAAGGTGGTCTGTAGTGAACATGCCTGACACGAACAAAGCTGGAGGAGCCTGAGTGACGATGGCATGTTCTGACAGTGGAAAGATTATTGAGAAAAAAAGAAAAGCATGTATTTCATCGAACGTTTTACAGCCATATCGTCCTGCCTTCGCAGCAGCTTTTTGGATCCAGGTGCAGAAAGGAAAATTATATTTACTGAAAATAAGACAATGGTATGGTAAGTCAACAACAAAACGCTTGTTTTTCCCAGCAGTCTTTGTGCAGTGAATACAGCGGTTAGACCAGCTGGAGCTCCACCGGGGTTGCTAGGAGACCAGCTGGAGCTCCACCGGGGTTGCTAGGAGACCAGCGAGGCTTGGCTGGGGTTGCTAGGCAACAGGGCAGTGCCAGTTGAATGTCACATTGGGAGGTTTTTGAAACGACTCATTTTCCAGCCATCAAGAAGTATGAACTCATTGCCAAAAAATAGCTGGCTGTTTTATTTAAGAGCTTTGGCTCCTTTTAGACGTCCATGTGAACAGCTGAAGGTTTCAGCTGAGGTTAAAGAGTTACATTTTAAGATTTTAAGGCAAAGAATCAATTTCCTGCTAATGGCAGACTTTAGCTGATCGTTCTTCAACGTCTGAACTAATTTCTTTAATTAAAATCTTAATTGTTTTAACCTCTTAGATTTTTAGAAACTTTCTCTGAAGGACTTTCCAAGTAATCTACACTTCTAAGAGAGTGCTGTAAAAAAACCAACTCAAGGCAATAATCAACAATAAACAGAAATTAATAGGCCATTTGACACTACTTATAGAAAATGTAGGTAAAAGTGTTTGGATATTTTAGCCTACGTGACATTGGAACATTTTCATGTGTAAATTGGAGAAAAATAATTAAAAATCTAACCTGAGCACCAAAAAAAATCCAAAAAAAGCTTTTAAAGTTTTTAAAAATCAGACCAAAAACAATCAAGTTCATGTTGGTAAAAACAAAAATACAAACCAAACTCAAGACATTAATAATCCATAAAGAGAAATTAATGGGCCTCGTTTTTAATAAAAATAAAAAAAACACTTCTCAGCTACTTATATATGTAGGTAAAGTATGTACAATATTAGCCACAACATTTTGTGTGGATTAGAGAAAATCCATTATAAACTTTAACTTTTGCACCCAGTTTATAAGAAACATAGAATTTTATTCAAAATTGTGTTTGGCAAACAAGGCAAAAAAAGTCAGCGGTTTTCTTTTATGGTTATGTCCAAATTCCAATTTGTGTCATTTATTTGTCACATATTTTTAAATCAACAAAAGTAATTACAGCTGCTGCGTGTTGGACCCACAGTTCAGATGAAGACATGCGGGCTGCTCCAGCTGAGCTCAGGTTCTTGTTTATTTTTGCTCCAGTTCAGCAGAAGAAATGGGTTAATTTTCAATTTGGTGATGGGGCAAAAGTTTGAAACGTACACCTGACAGCTGAATGCAAAGTGCGGCTAATCAAGTCTGGTTTAAACACACCTGCTGCACAGTGGCTCCGCCCTCAGGGCAGCGAGTGGGGCTGGAAACCGACACTGTCGGATGGCGGTAATTCTGCCCTGTGGCTGCAATCCTTCTGCCAGCTCCACCGGCACAAAGCCAGCCTGCACTCATTCAGCTTCACGTATTGTGTAACTGCTTTGCAAAATCCCAGGTTCTGAATCAACTTGCTTGACTAAAAAAAAAAAAGAAAAAAAGAAAGCAATAATAACCCTTTAATATGCTGTAGCAGCAGCAACACAGTTGACGTTTCTGCTCACTCACATCCTCAAAGATCAAAGTTACGGGATTAACTTGAACTGTAGTGGTTACTTCAAAAGACAAACAGACAATCAGAGACTGAAGGCTGCATATCAAAGACTGATTTGTGAAAGGCTGATAAGAAACGGAGAAAGCAGAAGGTAATTGATCGGTTTGCCGGCATGTTGGAGGAAGAAGAGTCACCTCGTTTCCTCTCTGCAGCACCTGGACCTCAAATCTCAGCAGCTTCACCTGAAATTCTCAAATTAAAGATACTTTCTAAATTTAATTAGCACCAATTTAACCAAATAAATATGCAGTTTTTCTCATCCTATACAGCGAAATCAGAGCAGAGTACACAAACATTGTCCTTAAGGAAAAATATGTTGATGTAGAGCTACTTTTACTTAAGTAAAAGTAAAAAGTATTTGGTAAAAAGTCTTCTAGTACTGCATAACTGATCAAATTGTCAATCATTTAATATTTAAAAATTATATCAGATGAACGAAAATATAAAGAGAAAAAACTGATGAAACTAACAAACTGCAGGTGTGAGTCTGTGTCTGGTGAAGTTTTGGTTAAAATATGTTTGTTTTTCATTCAGTTGGTAGAAAATCCAGAAATTTCACTCAAGAGCAGAAATGCTTTATAATAAAATTACTCAAGTAAAAGTAAAAAGTACAGCGCAGCAAAAATGATCCTAAAAGTAAATATTTTCAAAAAGGTTACTCGGGTAAATGTAACTACTTACTACCCAAATCTGCAAACAGCTCATCCCAAGTTTTCTAAATTATACAGGAATAATTATAAAAAAGTAGCAGATGAGTTTTTACAAAAGCAACAAATTTCTAGTGAATCATCAGTCAAGTTTCAGAAAATGGATATTTGATGATCAATATTGTTATAGGCTGATTGATATAATCATTCTGTTAACAGAGTCATGTGGTCTGTAGTTATTATTAGGACAATAGAGCCAGGAGGAGGGTGTTAGCGCTGTCAATCAGTCTGTATACGCGCCACTCACTTGTTACCATTGGTTATAATTAATGCCCATCTCTAATTAATAATAACTAAAACTAAAACATCATCAGTTTTAGATTGTAACTTATTGCTTCTCTTTCTTTTGCTGCTGTGATGAAATGTCTTCAGTTCCTTTATTCTGTTATGTTTTAATCATGTAAACCACTTTGAATTGCCTTGTTGAGTAAATGTTCTATTCAAACAACTTCACACCGTTAATGTCCTCCATCATCACCAAATAACCCTTAAATATGGTGGCACAAAAGGTTCACGCTGTTGATGTTAGGTGATGATGCCTTCATGTCGGTACGGACCCGAAGGTTTCCGACACCTTGCCGTCTTTACTGGGTCATTAAGCTATTAGTTTTCAAGTCTCTTCAATCAGACGTTGGGTGTAATAATTCACCTTTATGTGGTGCTCTGCTAAAGCGTTTTCATATTTAGGCTGGCAGCTTCAGCAGGGTTTGTTGTCCCGTTAGGAGGGGTTTGGTCCTGGGGCTGACAGGCCATTAATCATCAGGGTTTGCTCAGTTGTCTGATCTGCAAAAACACGACTTGTGCTAGAAGCAACCAACCTGGAAGCATGTAGATGCATGGATTTCCAAACAATCGCATGAAAATACACATCAGATTAAATATTATTCACCAAATGTTTATTCTCATGAGTAAAGGCAACATTTTTTACACCAATTAATCAAAATTAGTAGTTATTAACTTAATGTACAGTTCATATTGTCATTAAATTTGGTTTAGCCAATTAGTTATTAAGTAGAAATGCTATGTTAGGATTTAGAAGGGAAAAAAGAGATATATTCAACTGGACGGATGAAGAATGGATTTTGAGTGATTTTTATTTAATATTTGAAGGCCGTTTGGTAAGTTGTCCATCAGACCCTTCGGCTCAACTCATTTCGTTCTCTTATCCGTCTCTCCACACAAGAAACAAACGTTTCTACCAATTTTAGGAGGCATTCCATGAACCGACCTGATTGTTGGCAGAAATTATAAACATCATAACTTTGATCAAGGACAAGCTTTGAGGTTATTGATGGCCCCGTTTTAAAACCCATAACAAGGACAAATCAATGGCAACTTGCACTTTTTAACCTTTCTTGTAAATCAAAAAATATTCTAAAAAAATATTTAAGAAAAATCACAATATAAATTTAAGAATGTTCCAAATCTTTTGACATGCAATAGTTGACAGAAGCTTTTCTGAATTAAGTTGACCCCTAAGTACATAAAAGCATTCTTTTCATCGTGAATGCTTTATTTTGTGGTTTTACTGAAGTACTGTTGTATGAAACATCACAATTTTAAACAAAAAGGAAAGTGAAACATTAATACAAATGTCATGGCTCTCCTATAATACTATCAGAAATAAAAATCCTTCACTTAAACAGATTAAAAGTTAAATAAAGAAAATACCTTAAGACCTTTGGTTTTCCACACTCACACAAAAATAATCATTACTAAAACTTTCATACACCCCATTTCTGCTTCACCTAGATTCAGAGAAATATTCATGGTTCCTTGCCAAGAAATAAATATTGGGATCAAATCATAAAATCAGGGTAAAAAGACGAAGAGCAACAACATATTACTGTATGTGAAACAAAGCGACCAGAGAGACAAAACGTATTATTTGGGATAAAATACAGACAGGTTTTGCAGTATTATAAATCATAATGTACATACAGTGTTTGCCTAAAATCCCTTTAGCTTCTCTTCAAACAACAATTTAACCTGAAGCCTAATGCCCTAAGAATCAAACTGTTTGTTTGCATCTGGATTTTAATATTAATAATTATAATTAAGTGGCAGCAAAGGTCAACAAAAGAAGCTCCAGCTACATTCAACAACAGTCTTATTGTAAAAAACTATTAAAAATCGTTCCAACATCTAAACCCAGAGGAAATAATGGTTCAAAAATGCAATGTAGCTTCCAAAAATAAATAAACAGAATTACTTCAATGTGCTGCCACCAGCACATTTATCTGGAAATTTGTTTTTCTGGAGAAAAACTGAATTTTTAAGAAAAGTGCAACTACTCTGCATCTGGATGGTTCCAGAGGCTTCTGCCAAAGATTAGTCCAGGATTTGTTTCCTGTTTAAACAAACCTGATCATACATTTTTTCATCTAAGAAAAAATTATAATGAACATCATCTGTATTGTCCAAAGAACCCATCCTAACCTGCTCCAGGAAGCATAAATAAATGTTTCCATTCTGCTCTTGCTATGCTAACTATGCTAGCCTGAGAGAAGCAGGTTGATGGATTTCACCTGAAGCCATTCAGAAAGATTAGCATGGCAAATAACATTTCATCAAGTTAGTTTAACTTATAGTAATGATTGAAAATAGATTACATTTTATGCTTAAAGATTTTATTCAATTTTTGGAGTTTTTAATTTTTTTTCACATTTTCCCTCCAGCTTTCTGAGCCCCATCTGGAAAAACACTGTTCTTTTAATGTAGCCAGTTCTTTAGTTTCTGACCATTTTTAAGAGAAATTAGTCTCTGTGTCACATCATTTATATACAACTGAAACAAGAAGTTATGGATTAGAAAAGAACTCTGACAAACTTTAAAAATGGAATAGACACATTATCAATATCTATAGATAATATATCCAATAGAATATTCAATATTGATGATATTAACTGAACTTTGATCCAGAACTGCACAGCATTTTAAGCAAAGTTTGTGGAATGAACTAACTCACTTCCTCTTTGGTTACCTTGGTAACCACTCTTTGGTTACCTAGCAACAACCTGTTGAGCATCTTGCGTAGCCGTTTGTTTTGCCACCGTTTCTTATAACTGCTTAAAAATAGAAAACAACAAGGAGAGAAAACTGGATAAAACAGGAAAGGTCATATCACCAGTTTGGTAATATTTCAGATATTTAAAACACACAACTAATCAATAATTAGCAATATTGACTGACAAAATGCTTATATTGTGTTACGTTTTTCAGCCACAAGACGATTATTTCTTAATTTGCTTTTCGTACCAGAAACAACCAAAGCTGGTATGACGACAAAAAAATAAATCTTGAATCCTTGTTTAATATGTTGCGACTGCAGTAAAGTTTCAAAAATAAACATTTTAAGAATTAAAGCTTTTTCACAGCTTTTACATGTATGATCTTGTTTAACATTTTCAAAATGCAAATAAGCTTTTGAAAGGTTAGACTTTCAGAAGGAGGAAGAGAAATAGCAGCACTCAACTTCCTGAAATCATTTAATTTAATATTTGGCCCGCTGCCCGGCTCTATTGATTAGAAGTTGTCTTTCATGTTAGATGTTGACGTTAGCATGATGAACAAGATACAGACACAATGAAAACACGGCGCGCTGCAACTGAATGGTGCAACCGTGACAATGAGCCCAACGTGCAAATGTTTGCCACCAGATAGCGGAAAAATAAATGGCTTGAGATGACGAGGAATATGACACAGAGATAGTTTATTTGTTTGAACACACGTTCACACTATCTCTCCCCCACAGACACTCACATATGAGCGGCAAACACTTGATGAGAATGAACACGAGATGAATGCTTCCTCACTCCTCTCAATTAATAGCATCGCTTCAAATCCATCATGCAATTACCAAACGCAAAATCACTGCCCTTTAAAGATACGGTAATGGTGACTACAGGCTCTTCTAAAAACAGATAGCAGCATTCTCTTGATAGATGCTGGGGAACAATACCCAAATCATTTTCTTAATTATCTCCTCTGGAACTAATGTTGCAGATATGTGTGTGAATTAATTATTTTAGCTTGATATAACAAGGGAAGCAAGAAAGGGAGGAGCATTATCCACAAAATCTTTATTTTTTTTTAACGCAGCATTCATTAAGGCAAAGGCAACTGCCAGTCAGTCGACGAGACAAAACCCTGATTTCTAGAAATCAAATTAGTGCCGAAGAAAGAGATGGGAATGTCAACAAAAGGCGGCAGGGACTTTATTGTGAATGTCGATGAGAGGAACATTGCTGCAGAGAATGCATCCTTCTTCCATTTTTGCAGTTGTATTTCCATGTTTTCTGGCGTTTTTCCTGTGGTTGGGTCAAATTCCAGCGCAAAGCTTTGCCCTCGTCTGGCTGAACTAACAAACATTTACATCAACACATTCATATGGAGTCTCTCACATTGCTTGTTTTCTTGTCACTTCAGACCCAAGTAGACAAATATCTTGTCAATGGGATAAGAAGCTCAGAGCGTATAGAAATGATGCAGCGTGACGTCATGCGCACAAGATCCTGCTGCATAGCTTTCTGCTGGAGGGCAAAAAGCTGCTCGCTAACCATGACTAGCATTGGTTTTAGCTGACAGTTGTCAACATAAGGCGCTAAATCTTAAATTCAAACGTAATATATAAAAGAAAAAGGGACACAGTGCTTTGCTACCAACTGTCAACACTAGATAAGGTCAGAAAAAGGTTTTCATAAAAAATAAATAAATAAAAAACTAATGGTAGTTCAGTTATGCTAGCTTGACTTTGACAACCATAACATGTAAATGTGGAATTGTGTGTTTAGGTTCAGTAAAAAAATAAAAATTAAAAAAAAAAACAAGGCGACCCACACACCAACTCTGACAGATAATCAATAATCAGGTGTTTAAATTAGCTAATCAACCACCGCAGTGTTCAGACAATCACTTATTAATAATCACAGAATAAACATCAAGTTTGAAAGCATAAAACTGCAACCCACTGAATGTTTTTGTTCTGTGTGGGAAATGTTTGTGTGGTTTTTGGTGGTGAATCCTGATGTCACAAGTAGAGCTGTCGCTAGTCAGTTGCTATGGCAACGAGCCTGTGTGTAGCTTAGCCGACACAGAGAGCAATAAAATGGAAGAATACGAGGGTTTTGAGTTGTTCAACAGTTTTTCTGTGTTATCATCGGTAAGCTGAGGATACACACCTTCAGAATCTGAAAATAACTCAAAATGCCCGGAGTGTTCATGTTGTAAATGTGGCCATTCACATTTACAAAACAGGATGAACAAAGAAAATAACGATAAGAGACTAACATTTTCATTTCAGGTTAAGATGTTCTGGTACTGCGGGACAATTTCGAGTTAGGTGGTCCATGAGTGTTAAATGGGTAAACTGTTCCTCTGCCTGACAAAGTTTGAGAAATACTGTTCTAGACAAACTAGAGGTTAACTAAGACAGACTAAAGAGGGTTGGTGTGAATGCACCAGAAATAAAAAATACAAGAGCAGGAGTTTTGACATTAACAAAAGACCCAAAACCCATATTTTCATATTCGCACCATCACAGAATGAAACATAACCCAAATCCCTACCAGCCCACCCTTTGCACACATTTAAGCAGCACTCCACCTTATAAATACCTTCATCTGCACGTGAAGGCACCTTCCACCTTCTACCCCACCCCTTCGTTATTACTTCCCTCTAGAAAGCGAAGGAGAAAGCCCTCCAATTATCTGCGGCTGCTCAGAAGACGGGCTCAGCGCTGCATTTATTAGGAGCTCATTTGGCTAAGCAGGGCTAAACACAGCACATCTCCAAAAGCCATGCGCTAAGGTGGCAACGGCGGCGGAGGGGTACGGGGGCATAAGAGGTAGACGCAGCATCCGCTCTGTGCGTCTCCAAGACATTAAAAGGGAATATTCCCATATTCTGTCCTAATCCAAACTGATTTGAATTGGTGCAGAGGGAGCAGGGGGGTAGAGGAGCAGAGCTAGCTTATTTGTTTATGACTGCGTTGGGTTGGGGTTGCTTACTTCCCCGATTTACCGTCTTATACCGTCTCGCAGCAGTTAATCGCCTCTCTTCCTCCAAACACAACCCCATTTACAGTTCAAAGCGGCGCAGCCTGTATCTCTCGCCAGCTATATTACGATTAGTGTTAATATCATCACCATATTCAAGGCGGAGGAGTCTCTGAGGAGAGCGAGGGGGGATGATCACAACGCCGCTGTTGCTTCCCAAATACAGCGTCCTGTTCTGTGAGAGGTTGACCTTAGAGGGGAAATCTCCTGCTTTTATCAGGAGGCGTTACGCAGCACATTCAGTGACTGATTTGTTTCCAGTTTTAGAAAATATAATTAATGTGTTTGTAAAGATTTGTTATCCTTGAAAAGGCATAAGTTTTATTGTGGACCTTAAGTTTAGGTGTGACTTTGTAACCTTGCTGTGGTTTGATATGACTGGATAAATATAGATTCACTAGATTCATAGAAATTCAGAGATTAAACAAGATTACACTCTTGATTGATGGTGATTTGACTGCAAATGCTCACTGTAAGGGTGTTTTGACACCCAATCGATTTGGGACCAAAATTACAACATTTGTTACATTTTGAGATGCTACAATTCTCTTTCACAAACTCTCTAAAAAACTTGTTCCCCTCCTTGCCTGTGGGGGCGCTGTGCCAAGAACTAGTGAAGAAAATGACGTAAAAACCTCTGAAGACACCGAGCACAACTTCCTTCTTCACAAAATGTAAACAAAAATGTAGTGGTGTCAGATTTTAGTGGTTGTAGGATTTATCTTAAAAAAACAGTCATTTCTCCTGCTAGCGATAGGTTATGTTTGTTTTGATTGTATTTACCCAGAATGCCCTGCGCTGTAGTCCACTTCCTGTTTTTAGAGCAGTCTCCAGTCCACTTGGGGTTCATATATGCATTCAAACAGCACCAGCGTTTGCTTCAACCGAACCAAGACCGAAGTTTATAGAAGGACCAGAGTCCAGTGTTATGGTCCAAAGTTAAATTCACACTTCCACAAATGAACCGAACTTTCTAGGCTAATGGACCGGAGAAAGAATAAAGCGAAATAAACAGGGCTGGTGTGAATCCACTCTAAAGTGGTTAACACGGTACAGCTGCTTTTGCTTTAACCTTTTTTAATCTGTATGAGTTTAGAAACAAAAACAGCTTTAAATTCTTTCAAAATGTTTTAGAAAATAGAGAAGGTAGAGAAAACCCAACTGTAAGAAGCAAAATCCACATGGTCACTTATGCATGAACATCTGATTAAACACCAAGAAAATTAAATAAAAAATTATAAAATAAAAGATGTGAAACTTTATTACATTTGCTGCTTTTTCTATTAGTACAACTGATTCAAAATGTTTCACATATTCCCTTGTTTAAATGCTAAAACCAATGTTTTTAGAACTAAAACTCAACACAGACATGAGTAATTTTCTGTTCGCCGTTATCACACCCAACAGTTAGATCAGGATTTAATTTAAAAGATGACAAAAACGTAGAGAAAGGGCTGAGAGAAAAGAATGAAAACAGATTCATACAAAAGTGCAACATTTTCAGAACCACATACAGAGTTGGATAAGAGGGGGGAAAACATGGATAATTACCCTCCCTCTGCGTAGCGCTGGTTTTAAAAGCGTGTTTTTACATTTCTGCGTTGCCGCGCGGCACAGCAGGAAACCCTGGCGTGACGCCAATCTCCATATCTCCTCAACAGGCCCAATAAGTACCCAGCTATCTGCACCTGCGCCAATTATTATCCTATTAGCAACAAATACCGCACAATTACCGCCAGAAACCCTCACACCCAGGCCGCCGCAGGCTGTGAAAAATTAGCAGGGAGCAGCAGCGATCAGACAGCAATTAATCAGCACAGGCGCATCTCTGAGGCTGGAGAACATCGATGGAGACCCAACATGTTTAGCGGTGATGAACGGAGGAACTGCAGTGGCGATTCTTACATGATGTCAAGGACAAAACCTCAGTTTGCACTCATTAGCAAAATATCTACTCACCTGCCTTCATATATTTACACCTCAGAATTGGGTTCACAAGCCAGCGAAAAATATTAAACTTACTTATTAAACTGACCTATTGACCTTTTGCACGTGATGTCAGAGCTCCGCCCACGCCGCCATGACGGATGCCAAACAACCAATGCCTCCTTTAAAGCCCGTCTAAAAACAAGCAGCTGGTAGCGTAAAATCGCTTCTACTTAGTTGATTTCACTTTAAAAACGGTCATAATATGCTGCACGGTCGGCTGCTCCTAATTTAGATTTGATATTGCTGAAACTGTTTGTGTGGTAATGTAAATTTGTAATATTTACAAGATGTTACAACTGTTGAATAGGTTGATTTTAATTTTGTGTTTGTTTATGTCTTAATGAATACAATGATGTCTTTTTCACAATGTCTGTAAAGGATGATTTAATAGCAATGTTTGGTGTGGACCCCAGGAATCCTTAAACAAATTATACTACAAAAATATTATGACTTTATTCTCATAATATGAATTTTTCATTTTTTTTATTTTTTCACGCCGCCCACAAACAGAATGGTGTCCTGAGTGGGGAGCCATATCACCCACATCAAAAGCATCAGTGATTATATATCATTACTTATTTACACTAACATTATTCAGGAAGTTCCTGTGATTAAAGATCAAAACTAAGATGTTTTGATTTTTTTTTAATCTAAATTTAACGTTTTGTTTGTTCTGTAAAGCCAATGCAAACTTCTGATCAAATCGCCATTTTTGTCATTTGATTTCTGCACGTTTTCATTTCTGATTTTTTTTCCTCCTTCAGTGATGTGTTTCCATTTCAGACTTTGACATCCTGGTGGAAAAAGATTACAGGCACAAGAATAACGGATCACCTAACAACAACATGGCCGCCTCTGATTGGCCGATAAGTCCAGCTGCTACAAAAGCAAAAACTTGATGGAGAGGAAACGCTCCCAGCATGCAAACACACACACACACACACACACACACACACACACACACACACACACACACACACACAAAACCAACGTGTATTCATATTCAAATGGAAAAATCTTATCTTTGAAATTGTGGCTCTTCCCTTCATTTGGGTTTTAATGCATGTCGGGAAGATTGAAAAGTAGAGGAAGAGGCAGAGGGGAGAATTTGGGTGAGTCCGATGCCTCATCACACCCTCTCCCCTCCAAACAATTTATCAACCGAAAATTTGACAGACACACCGTCTGATCGACAGACAAATTTCTTTAGCGGCCTTTTTTTTGGCCACGCCCACAATAGCTGTCAAAACAGCAGTTAGGAGGAGAGAGAGAGACGGGCGAGCAAGATAAAGAGAACATTGAGAACCAAAATAAGAGATGTGTTCCCCTGCCGTCTTTAATGAAACAGTGCTGTGTGCCTTGGGAGACAGTTGAAGCTGACAGAAGCACTCAAGTTCTGGCTAAGAGGTCTCACTCACTCACACACACACACGCACACACACACACACACACACACACACACACACAAATCATTTTTGGATGGATGTCATGTAGCAAACAAGTAGGGGCTCTTTGGGTTTGGGAGATACACTGGGTTCTTTTATATTTCCCTCCCTCTATTTGAGTGTGTGTGTGTGTGTGTGTGTGTGTGTGTGTGTGTGTGTGTGTGCGTGTGTGTGTGAGAACTCGGTTTTTATATCCTTGTGGGGACCTATATCTGTCCACAATGTGGGGTTGTGGGGACCACGGCTCCTTATGGGGACATTTTCTTGGTCCCCATGAGGGGAAATGCTGTTTTTTTGGGTTAGGAGTTAGGTTTAGGGCTAAGGTGTGAATTGACTTTTGGTTACAGTTGGGGTTAGATTTGTGATGGTTATGGTAAAGGTTCGGCTGCAGAAAACGAATGGAAGTCAATATAAAGTCCCCTCAAAATACAAACACACAACTGTGTGTGTGTTTATGTGAGAATACTGCGGCCTAAGGCTAGACCATCCAGCTATTCTCCAAATTGATTAACATGGGAAAAGGTCACCAGAATTCCAGTAAGGTCTCCGTTTTCCAGTTTGAGCTCCGATAAGTAGGGTTTTTCAATTTCATGTTTGTTCTGCTTTTTAATTTCCTCCTGTTTTGCATTAGCAGAAAATCTTTAGAAAAATGGAGTGTGAAATCATGTTTCACTGTGTTTTCTATTTCTGAGACTCATGGATGGGTCACGTAAATCAAATGGTTCACCAAGTTTCTGCAGAACTTGATGTTTTGTGTCAGTTATAATAGAGCAGGAAAATAATAAATACTGAATCGGATGCGTATCGGATATGGGTCACATTCCAAAAAGAATCCGACCTGTGCTGTTCACACTGCCATGAAAAGATCGGATGCAGGTCGCATTACGTCAAAAAAATCGGAATTGGGTCACTTCAGGGTGCAGTGTGAACGCACCCTTTGATGCAAATTTGAATCAGAATCACGAAAGTCTTGAACAATGTAACTGTGTTCATAAGTGGATCGTTCACATACAATAGAAGAAATGTTTTATTTTATGGAAACACAATGGCTCTCTGGCAGCTTTTGTCCCCTCTCAGCTTCCCTCCCCATCCTAAGAAAAAAAAACAACTCTAAAAAGTACATCCCAAAATGTTCAAGAACTCTCATTATTATTAATCGTCATGCGGAGGCGACCCCTTCCATGTGCATCATGGGAAATGAGGGAGGTGTCATGAGAGGCAACCTCTGTCTTGTTCTGTGTGAGTGAGTGGATAAGTGCTACATGTCAGCTTCATGTTTAAAGACGCTCTGCATGATATCTTTGTCATCAGAGCCGACAGAAATCACGGCTGGAGACGAGCGGCGAGCTCGCCTGTCACAACAAACCACTGCAAGCAGAGCGCGCAGCACCACGGAAAGCTGTAATTTGGAATCAAATGAATTATCTATGACTACAGTAAGTTTGTCAGACAGAGACAGAAAATGTGACGGCTTGGGACGAGAAATGCCAATGTGCAGTAAATTAATGCAGCTCCCAAAATTATTTTGGCTGTTTGTGGAATGCAACAAGACGGGAAGCAGGGCTTAATTAAATTTGCAAAGCGCATGTGAAGATGAAAAGCTGGGACAAGTTAATGAAAATGCATTAATGCAAATCACAACGATGGAGATGGAAAATGTGCATCCAGATAAAGAGGAGCTGGTATCATGTAACATCTTAGGGTTTTGATCCAGGCGTTATTGGACCAATTAGCAGGTTAGCTACTTTTAATATAAGGTATCTGTGAAATAATATGTAAAACATTCAGAAACAGAATATAACCAGGATTTTGTCGGCTACATGTCCAACTTAGCTAGCTAATTGCTAGTTCAGTAGTAAGTACTACATTAAATAACAAATATTTATCTTAGTATTACACAGAGGTGGGTAAAGTATTCAAAAATTGTAATGAGTAATAGCTGTAATGTACTTATATTGTTCATAAGTTAAATAGGAACAAGGCAAGAGCTGGAGCTTCTGGATTGTTTACTGTTGTCATAGCAACTCCATAGCAACTGAATACCAAGATGGCTGTCAGTTAGAAAGGTTATGGAAGCGTGATGTCACATGAGAGCTACGGATAGTGCAAATTTAATGTACAAAATTAAATTTCCCTAATGAAACATTGAGAAAAGTTTTCTTAATTTTTGTTTTCCCAGATGGAAGTTTTAAAAAAAAAATTTTTAAATAAAACTTTGGCGGTAGGATGGGGTTGTTTTTCAGTCATACTGAAATAGATGCGTCTCGCAGAACTGCAACAATGGAAAGACTTTTTTGCATCACACGAGTCATGTGATCAATAACTGGATGTTACTACTGGCAGAAACGCAGAAGAAGACAACAGGAAGTAGAAGGATGATGATGGTTTGTTTTTGTTCTTGGCTCCACCAGAGCTCTCACAGCATCACAGTTCATTAAACGTTGTGTGCCAGTCCAACGTGTTGAATGACACAGAATCAATGACAACTAATGAATTAATTAGCCACTCCCACGCAGGCGGGGCTTGTCGCTTCAACGCCTGAATAAAACACCAACGTCTCCTCTGACTGGATGGATTATGAATATATTTCATGCAACTGATTACATGATTTAATGACTTATTGCATGAACAAGATTATTTTAATTTCATTTCCTACCAAATAGTGCTTATTTTCTATTATAAATATCAGATTTGAGATAAGACAAATGTAAGTTACAAGTAACTTTTCAACAAGATATAGGAGCTTTTCTTAAGGAAATAATTCCTTAATATTGATTTTAAAGTACTAGTTCCACTGGCAGATTATTTCTCTTAACATGGGAAAAATGTTTTGTTATAAGCGGAAAAAAAAAATCTTCCAATGCAACTCAAACTTTTTCATGAATGTTGAGGAATTACTGACTTACAAGTTCCTATATTTCACTATAATATTACTTGTAAGTTATTTTGGTCTCATTTAAAATGAATTTGAAAAGAATACAAGATATTTGCACTACAAAATAAAATAATATTTGGTCAGATTGTGTTTTTGCAATGCAAGACATTTTATAATTTATTTTAAAAGTGCTTTTTCAACACTTTCTGGTTGCTGTGATCTGCTGAGCAACATTGTTTTTTTATAAATGACTACACTTTCTGTATACAAATAAAACAATTGAGTCAGAGATTTAACGAGGTTAATAACAAGCAGAACTTATGTTTAGATTAGAGAAAACAGCTAAAAAAAAAAAAAGAAAGCATTTTAACAAAAGTTGAAACGGTCAAAAAATTTAGAATCTGTTCGTTTGCAAAGGCAGATAAACATTTAGTTTCATATTTTAATTCTAGCGACTCTTGATTCCCAAAACTTTCACAGCTAGTTCCTGAAATTAAAAAGATGTTTTATTGTAGGTAAATGTTAAACATGTAAAGGACAGTTAAATATCAATAAATGTATCTGTTGAAACCTGAGTTTTAACAGATAAAACTCAGAGCACAGTTTCAAACTCTCAGGTATAATTTAAGACTTTTTCCTGGACATCTACTGGTAACTAAACAAAAGTTCACTCCACTGAACTATGAATATTAAAAGAAAATCCTTCTCACGCAGGTGCATTCGCACATATGCACACAAACTATAGTGTTTAGCATAAAGCTCCCCTGTTGTGTTGCTCCTATAAGAGACATCTCAGGTGGAAAATAGTATAAAAATAAAAAAACTTGTTTTCAATTCAGAGAGAGGCTCAAGCTTGAGTGAAGATCGTCTGAAAGCGAGCGAGATGGAGAGGGTTAGACGGGGAAATGAAGAGAAAAGGAGGGATAGAATGACAAAGAGAAGGAACGAGAGGCAGAGCAAGAGAGATTTGGAGGAGGTTTTAATTGTTTTCCCATGATGCTTTGAGGGGGGCTCAGAGCTCAAAGCGTCGGCGCAGAAAGCTGTTGGAGTGCCTATCGTCCTGGCAACCAAGCCTGACCCAGTCGCACACACGAACACGCGCACGAACACGCAGACGCGCCATGGACGCGGCGGTTCATTTAGAGTCTGACATCAGCAGGGAGGTATGCAGGGGGGCCCTGGGGGGGCTTATTCAGATCAGGAGGCTTTAAGTTTTGGGGAAGTGATGATGATGAGGAGATGATGAAGGAGCAAAAAGGAGGACAACAAAAAGCAAGCGAGGAAATATTTGAGAAAAGCAAAAAATATAAAATCTTATCAAGTATTTTTAGTTCAAATATCTTAGTTCACTTGAAATAAGAGAAAACTAACTAATAAGTAACTTTTCAACAAGAAATAAGTGCTTGTTTTAAAACAGTGATTTCTTAATACTGATGATAAATTATTAGTTCTACTGGCATATGTTATAACGTATATTTCTCTTATAACAAAGCCTTTTTCCCATGTTATAAATGAAATAATCTGCCAGTGGAACTGGGATTTTTCCATCAATATTAAGGATTTATTTACTTAATATTTATTTACTGGGGTGTCCAAAGTGCGGCTCAAGGGCCATTTGTGGCCTTGGACTGATTTTTTGTGGCCCTGAGCTGCTATTCCAAAATGGGACAATTTTGGCCAGTAGGTGCAGATGGAGACTTTTAAATTATAATAAGGATAAAATTATTATGGATATAATTTTCTTACAATGGAAAATGTACAGATATTTGCACCATAAACTAAACAACATTGTGTTAGATATTCTGCTTTTCTAGTGTATTAATGGTTAACATTTAAGGGTTGCTTCTCCAGTAAGATGATCTTATAACTGCATTTATTTGTTATTATTTTTAAACAACCTAGTAAGTTTGCAAAGTTTCCATTTCCAGATATTTTAAAACTGATTGCTTTTAAGACCCTGGTTATATTCTGATTCCTAAAACTCTAATAAGTAAATTAAATTGTCATTTTTCCCTCTTAGTACAGTGTAGGAAGAAGATGACTAATCCGTAAAAAAGAAAAAGAGACTGACGGACGTAGGAAGAAATTTGTGGAAATTGAAACTTCAGTCACTCACATCATGACAGTACAACAAAGATAACTTCCATTGTAATTTGAAATAGCTGTTATTAGTGCCACGGGAGTAGTAATTTTTATTCTCACTGTTGGAAAAAAAAAATCACCATTGTCAGCAAAAAGTTATTCTCATCTAACATTAAGTATGTAAATGTGGTTGTAGCTGCAAGTAAGTAAAAACTGCAGCTAATAAAGTGACTTACAAAAGTATTTACACCGCTTGAACTTGGTCACATTTTAATGCCGTTTTCAGGAATTTCACATAATAAAACAACACAAAGTGGACCAAGGAGTGTCCTGCATTTAGCAACCCAGCTAAACAAAAGCATTCCCACAGTATGATCCCGCCACCTCCATGCTTCACAACAAGGATTGTGTTTCCAGACTGATGTGCAGCGTTTGGTTTCTGCCACACATATAATATTTCACATGTGGGGCAAAAAGTTTACATTTTCTAAATCTCAACTGACAAACACAATTTTTTAAATCTATTTTTAGTTTTTAAATGGTCTTCCTACCTTGTCTAAAAAAATACAAAAATAAAAATACTTTATTGATCCCTTTGGGCACAATAAAAGGTTAACAAGGGTTAAAAAGTTTCTCTCATTGAAGTCTAGAAAAAAAACAGTGGTAGCTAACTAAAAAATGCTAACCCAAAAGCACTAATAACCATTAGTTCCGGTATCGCTTTAGCGCTACACCAACATGTAATTTAGAGGAAGATAGTGCTAAAGCTCAATACAACACAAAATTTAGTCCAAGCTAATGCTAAAGCGCTACAACAACATGTAGTTTAGCAAAAGCTAATGTTATAGCGCTAATTGAAATTACATTTGCCCTTGGAAGACTACAACATTCACCAATATAATTTTGACATCAGATATTATATTTAAGTTTTTATCTTGTTGGGGGGTGGGGCGGGAGACAGAAACGGAACTGCCATTTAAACAGTTTCCAGCCCCTTCAAAATAAGAGCATGAATATAAATGTCTAACTACTTGAATTCTTAAAAGTCAATAAAAACTTCAACACAGATGTTGAACTTTGTTCAACTTCAAGTTTAGAAAACGAGCAGGTAAATTACCGCTAATTACCGCTAGCGCACTTAGCTTAGCGGGAGGCTAAGTGCGCTAAACTTTTTCAAAATTAGCAAAAGTGCATTTGTGTTGGTCTACTACAAACAATTTAAATAAAATACATTCAGGCTTAAGTTTTTAACGTGACAATATGTAGCAAAGTTAAAAAACTTTGGATACTTATGGAAGCCATTGCTGCCATACAGTCAAACCAGATGAAACTTTATTCTGGGCATTTTTAACA
The DNA here is from genome assembly GCF_051168715.1 of Poecilia mexicana. Taxonomy (NCBI): domain Eukaryota; kingdom Metazoa; phylum Chordata; class Actinopteri; order Cyprinodontiformes; family Poeciliidae; genus Poecilia; species Poecilia mexicana. Next base: position 862,437 of record NW_028263373.1, on the reverse strand, counting down.
CTTTTGGCTTCAACAGGTCAGCTAAAAACTGACTGTTTTCAGGTATAAAAAATACATTTATAGCTGCTGTTTTTATTACTTTGACATCGTGAATCATCCGTCATGCAGAAATGTAAAAATGTGGATTAAAAAAATATTTTTATGCATACATCTGCTTTGAAAAATATGTGACCAACTTTTTACATTCAGCTTATAAAACCTTCAGAAAAGGCCTTCACACGTGATTAACTGCTTTTACGCCATGTAAAGCTTAAATATGCAAATATTTTGAGTCAATATAATTCCAGTGGTGTTTCCAGAAACCTTCACTTTTAAATGTCTCAAGGTTTGGCTCAAATTTTATTTAAAATATTATCAAGAGAATTATTAACTACAGAGAATATTTTACACTTCTGCTCTCCAAACACTTTGTACCTAAAGGACATAGGCTTCTAATAATCACTGATCAAACGACCAATAATTTACCATTAGCAGATTATTTTACCTAAAACTAAACATTTTACAGTTGAGTCTTGGTAATAATCTGAATGGCATGATGAGATTAGGATTTTTTTTAATGTATGTTTGAAAACTGTCAATACAAAATCTAAAATCTTAAGTTTTATTGTTTTAGTTTCTAATGCAAATATTTTAGACAAAATTTTCTTTCAAGTAACTTTTCAGAAAGATATACTAACTTGTTGTAAGTAAATTAATTAATATTCATTTAAAAAGTACTAGCACACTAAAAACAAGACATTTTCCAAACTTATAAATGAAATAATCAGATTTTTTTTATCAATGTCAACTTGAAACAAGCTACTATAAACAAGCAACTAAATCTTGCTGAAATGTAAGTTTAATTTTAAGTGTAGTAAGATATTTGCAATAGAAACTACATAAAAATGCTTTTGTGTTTTTGCAGTGTAAGTTCAGAGTTGTGCAGCAACTAGTTGCATTTACGGGAGCAACTTTTTTTTATGTACTTTTGGGAGTATTTTTTTACTAAGATGTACTTTTTCCTTTTACATGAGTAGTTTTATTATGAAGTATTTCTTCTCTTGAGTAAATTTCTGGATTTTCTCCCCACTGGATGAAAAACAAACATGTTTTAACCAGAAATTCACCAAACACAGACGCACACCTGCAGTTTTTATTGAAATTTCAGAAGTTTTTTTTTTATTGAAAGAAACTGATTTGGAAACATTTAATTTACCTGATTTTATTTTTTTTACTTATATGAATTATTGTCATTTTGGTTCTTAAAATTCCACATAACTATATTTTGGTCCATCTGATGATGTAATTTCTAAATATTAAGTGATTTATAATTTAATCAGTTACTCAGTACTTGAGTCGACTTTTTACCAAATACTTTTTTACTCTAATTTCTTGGACGGATACTTTTACTTGTTGAAGTAGTTCTACTCTTTAGTATAATTTTTAGTTACTCCACTCACATCTACATATAATTCTGTAAAATATCACAGTTTAGCTTAGATTTGTAGCCTTTTGAAACACTTAAATCTGTCCTAAACAGTCCTGACCCAGACTGCCGAAGGTTTGGAAACTTCCTCTTCCGGTTGGAGGAATCTCTTGTTTTTGTGGACAAAAAAAAGGAGAAAGTTTGGCCGTCTGTTTCCAGACCTTGATGTTTGCCCTCTTTTCTCCATCGCTCACTCAGCCCAACTTCTCTCTTCGTTTCCCCTCTTCCTTTCTTTCACTCCTTCAATCACTTCTCTTTTTTTCAACCTGCTGTCCTTCTGCTCTTTCACTTTCAAGATTTCCTGTCCACTCTTCATCTCTCATTTTTTTGCACCGTTTTCCGTCTCTTCCTCCTCCTCTGCCCACCCATACTGTCTCTGCAGGGAGCCGCTTCACACTGAGAACGAATCAAAAGGCATAGGGGAGAAATATCCTTTCAACACACACACACACACACACACACCAGAGGACTGTGTGGGAATGAACCAAGGGGCCTCGCTCAAATCCCTGTCTCTAGGCAACCAGCAGGGATATGCTGAGGGAATAGCATTAAAGTTGTAGAAAAACACACAAAGAGAGACTCACACACTTTCAGGCTTACTCTCTTTCTCTCGGTATTTGCGAAACCAATCAGAAATGCTGAATGATAGAGAAAAAAAAAAAAGAAGAAGGTGAGCGATGCACGTTGCCAGATTGTGTTTAAAAGACGCGGCGCTGGATGTGGAGGTGAGCAGCAGCGCTGGGCGTGTGTTGGGAGAGCGGTGCATGCGTGCAAATTTCATCACAACAAATAGTCACTTGTGCTTATTTTAGATGTGTGTGTGTGTGTGTGTGTGTGTGTGTGTGTGTGTGTGTGTGTGTGTGTGTGTGTGTGTGTGAGAAAGGGTGACTGCTTGTCTTTGCTTAAATGTGTGTGTGTGAAAGTGTGTGTGTGTGTAAGTGTGTGTGTCTGCCACCTCTGCAGCTGGCCCTCCATCAGCAGATTAATAAGCTTTGTTGCCACGCCGACCGGAACCTACTGACAACCATCCAGGCCCAAAGCACTCTGGGTAACGGTCTGACTGGCCGCAAGCTGGTCCTGTTTTTACAGCTCTGTTTTATCCCACACCATGCTCTGTGTGTGTGTGTGTGTGTGTGTGTGTGTGTGTGTGTGTGTGTGTGTGTGTGTGTGTGTGTGTGTGTGTGTGTGTGTGTGTGTGTGATGGTTAATTGCTCTTCTTTTGCCAATGACATCACTGTGACCACAGATGTTTTTTTTGTTGTTTTTTTCCAGAACGGACACACAACACGAACATGTAGATTTAAATAAAAGCTCAGGAAACACTTTCAGGCTTTTGACTCGTGTCTCCGTTCCTGTTTTCAACTTCTCTCCATCTTTCCTTCTGCTCTTTTTTTCAGGTTAGAAAAACCAGAAAAAAAACTATGACCAGATCTGGTCTTGTCATAGTTAGCTAAACTTTTATTGAATAAAAATGTATATTTGGAAGTTCAGTCTCAACGTCTTTATCACCAACTCTAATCGACGGTGTTTTCAGATTTGGTTTGATTGGGGACAAAAATCACAACATTTGTTTTATTTTCAGCTGCTGTAGTTCGTTTTCTCCCTGCACTGACTCAAACCAACCAAACTAATTTAAAAACCTGTTCCCCTCCTTGCCTGTGGGGGCGCCACTCCAAGAACCACTGAAGGAAACACTGAGCGCAACTTCCTTCTTCACGAAATGTAAATGAAAATGGAGTCGTGTCAGATTTTAGCGGTTGTAGGGTTTCTCTTTTGTCTCTGGTAAAGGATCAAAAGTCCTTTCTCCCGCTAGCGTTAGGCTAACAGTGCAGAACGCCCGGCACTGTAGTCCACTTCCTGCTTTTGAACTGGTTTCTAGTCCGCTTAGTGTTCACATATGCATTTAAACCGTACCAGAGTTCACTTCAACCAAACCAAGATCGAGGTTTGAAGTCGGACCAGACTTTGATTTTTTTGGTTTCAATCCGAGTTCGATTCACACCTTCACAGACGAACCGGAAATAAATAAAATCAGTTCCAATTCCTTTATTAATACAATCCCAATTCACACCTATTCTTGGCTAACAGCACCTACAAAACAAACCGATTCACTTTACAGGAAGAAGTAGGATTTTGAAATCAGATTATTCCAATAATATAGATTCAGATTAAATCAAATGCTTTCAAATGCAGTGAATTTTTAGTCAAGCTTCCAGATCACTCAGGTTCTGGTTCTGGTCAGCTCTGCATCCCCAGAACCAAACATGTAGAAGGAGAAGTCAGCTTCTATTCACCACAAATCTGGAACAAATTTCCAGAAAACTGCAAACCGCCAAAACAGACTAAAAAACCTCCCGTTCAGAGTTGATTAAAAACAGCTGTAACATTGATTAATTTATTTAGTGATGATTATTCCTGGTGTTGGCACTTGACAAAATGTAATATTAGTTACTTTAGGTTTCATAAAAAATGTACTGCCTTGTTGCTGAAACGTGCAATACAAATAAACTTGACTTTTTAAAACACAAACTAGTAAAATGTTTTCTATAATCCCTCATACCGCTGATGCACGTGGCGACAGTGGAAAGGATCAATTCCCTTTGTGACCAGTTGGGGATTTGAAGAGCGAAACAACACAGTAGAGGAAATCTCAATTGATTTAGTCAATTTGATTCAATCTCATTGTTTCAAAACTTACTGAAATCATTGGTTACAGAATAATGACTAAACTTCTGAACTTTTAACAAAAGACCACTCTAATTAAAGTTTAGGAAAACCTGGAATTAGCAGCTTCAGTTTTCCTAAAAGCATCTGTCGCTCACCAGATAAGATTTATCTGTTTATGAAACGGACTGCAAACCTCATTAAATGCGGCCACAAAATGTTTTAACAACAAAACATTAAGAGAACAGATGCAATCCTATTTGACATAAAATTGTGCAAATCAGAATTACAAAAATTAATTTGCTTCATGGAAACATGAAAATAAAACCAGATGTTACCACTGGTGGAAACGACAAAGAAGATGACAGGAAGTGGTGGAAGGATGATGGTTTGTTTTTGGTTTTTTGCATAAATTGTAATTACCAAAATAAATTTTTTTATGGAATGGAATGAAACACGCCAACTTAGAAAATAACACATTGGTTTTTTTAAATAAAGTTTTCCACTAGGTTGAGGTTTCAGCTGTATTGAAATTTGTGGATTTTGCAAAACTGCAATGGGAACACATTTTTCGCGTAAATTTATAAAGGATATGCAGCGACTGACCTTAAAATTGCGCAAACTGGAATTACGTAACCAAATTTGCTTAATGGAAATAAGCCAACTTAGCAAAAAATTCTAATTTATTGATAAAGTTTTGAGCTACGAAGAGGTTGTATGGAAATTAGTGTATTTTTTAAACTTGGACTGGGAGGTTTGGATCTTCAGCAGGTCAATGCCTCCAAACAGCCAAAGAAAATTTTAAATGGATAAAAAGGAAGACATTAAATCTGCTATAAGTCATCTAACAATCAAAGTGAAAATATACAGGAAGTAAATAGAAAGAATAAATAGAAAATGCCCTAAAAACCTTTAAAATTTTCTTGAAAAGTTAGAATTGTTACCAGTATCTGCTGAGATTTAATGTCAATTGCTTTGCTATAGTAATATTTAATATAAATCTTCTAGAATGTATAGTTCTGGCAAAAATGATTAAAAGCGAAGAGTAAAACAATCTTTTTGGGATTAGAAATATCCTAAATCATCTGAAAATTGAGCAACTGTTTTCTAATTACTCTTTGTACGAAGCACCTTTAACTTTCTCTAAACTCTTCTTCTCTCTCATGTTCACTTTCAGACTTTTAAGGTCACTTCTACCTCATTTTATGCAGTTTTTAACTTTTTAGTCATACATGTTAATTCCTACAGCAAACTGTTGACTTTTCTAGATATTTTTTCCCTTTAGGCTTTGTGTTTCTGACCTCTGACCCCCCTTGCAGTGGGCCACAAAAGTTGATGTTCTCGCTTTTTCAGCTCATTGTGCAGTCTTACCCATTGTCAGTCATTGTTGCTGCAGCAGCAGCATGCATTTTTTTTATTTTTCTGATTGGTCCTAAACGAGAGCCGAGGTTACTCAGGGCTGAGAAAGCAACTTAGAGGTCAAGTCCAAGGTAAAATCCAGAGAAATTATTTTTAAAAATCGCATTAGAAAAATAAGCTTTCAAAGTGGAGGCAACTTTGTTTTGAAGCTAAACTCCCAAAGATCACTAAAAGAAAAGTTAAAATTTATTATGCTTTGCAGCTTGATACCTCTTTCAAAAACTTTGTGGATTAAAAATAAAAAATAAAAGTGTGTATTTATAAAGAAAACGACCAAAGTTGACATTGCCCCACAGCGAAACAAAAGTTTATTTTTTATGTCTCCAAGAGAAGTTAACATCTTGTGTTTATGTACCTCAGTTTTCTTTACAGAAGTCTTTTCTTCGTCCCACATTTTATTTCCCGTCAATCAGTTTTTGTTTTGTGTCAGAAACTGTCACCACACTCAGCCGTTTCTTCCGCGCTGCGTCAGGAGCGCATGAAGTAGCAGTGCCCCCTGGTGGCAGGCCAGCGCTACAGCAGCGGTTTGAAGCAACAACTCACTAATCAATGTTTCATCTGTAAATAACTTATTTGTAGCTGAAAACAGACTGAGGACTTCCAGCTTTTACAGAAAGCAGAGAAAATGTCTAGAAGTGCTTATTTGGAATTTTAGTTCTAAGAAAATCCAGGATAAGAAAGAGAAACGCAGAGAACATTTTATTTTTTACATTTGAATAAATGTTGCAGGAGGAAAATTACTTTTGAATTAATATAATTAATCTTATTATACAGTAATTACACTCATTTGAAACCTCTTCAGTCTATTTTAATGTCCTGCCAGAAAGCGAAGCCACATTAAAGCAACCGCACCGACAGAAAATACCGACTCCTGTCAAGTCACGAGGCGTTTTCCTGACAGATTATTTCCCTCAGCTCCAAGTTCTGACGGCTTTCCTGTCTTCAATCAACCTCTCCTCAGGTGGAAAAGTCACGTGAAACCACTGGCAGAGCACTTTTTGTGCTCAGGTGTGATTTAAACATCCCTGTCAGCACATTTTCACTCCAACTGCGTCATATTTGTATGATAATTGTTGGCATTATGGAGCAGAGGAGGAGAAAGAACAGCGCAGAATCAGAGTAAAAGTTGAAACTGACTTGACATTTGGTCCGAGTTAAATTAAGCATGACCAAACGGCGCGGACCTCAGTGAAAGCGACTTTGTCTGACCGAGCTCCATCTGCCTTAATGAAGCTAAAAGAGTCTTAAACAGCTTAACACAGCGTTCAGGTTTCTACCTGTGTAAGGCTATACAGTGAGTGTAATGATGCACAGAGCAATAATGTGTGTGTGGATGTGCACAAAAACTTTACTGTATGCTTGTGTGTGTGTGTCTGTGTGTGTGTGTGTGTGCGTGCACGTGTGTGTGTGTGAGGGGGAAACAGAGACGACATCAGAGTCCATATTAGAGGATAATTACAACTAAAAAAGAGAGAGCCTGTTCCCATGAAGGATCCTGGAGGATTATCAGTGCTTATTGCTCCTTTACGTTGTCCGTTTTTTTCCCCCCTCCGTGTGTGTGTGTGTGTGTGTGTGTGTGTGTGTGTGTGTGTGTGTGTGTGTGTGTGTGTGTGTGTGTGTGTGTGTGTGAGAGCCCGATTGTTTAGCCTTAAATGGCCTCTGCATGGTCTGGATGAACCTGTCTGGAGGTTTCTGCCAATTCAGAACTTGAAGTTTGGCTTATTTTTCAAAGTTTTTCCATTGTTAACAGCCTGATTTAAAAACACAGACTGGGATTGTGCAGAACTTGAACTCAAAACAATTTTAATTCACAGAAAGCTGTTTTCTCCACTTTCTCCATCTTTAATCTAAATGACTACAGATATTTACCTATACTGCGAAAGAAAGGCACCAAATCTTTTTCCTTGACTGTTAAATCAAATGAAACTTGTCATAAAAGGTTAAAGAAATTATTTCCACAATTCAGATTTTTTTACATGTTTAGCTTACAATGCCAACATCTAAGTGGTTTGGTGTTTGAGCTAAATGGAAATACAGCACTTATTATGCTTCCTTGAAATATGATTAACAGGTCTATGGCCTATACAAAACATGTTCATTACATTTATTTTCACAGAATCATTCTTGGATAAGATTTTGAGTTCCTTTGAGAATGAGCCATTTTAGGGCCTCTGTCACTTTAAATTCAAATAAGCTGCTGCTGGCCAAACCCCCTACCCCTCCAACTCAACGCTCACACTTGCACGCGAAAATGGCCTCAAACAGATGTGTAATTATACAACTCACATCTTCGAAAAGCAGAAGTGGAGACTCCTGCCCAACCAACAAGAATGCAGCAAGTAGTTTCTGGATGGTAAGTCGACAAAAAATCACTTGTCTTTTTCAGCAGCCATTGTACAGCACATACAGCGGTATAACCAGCTGACCAAACGTGCTGGAGCTCAATTAGGGTTGCTAGGTAATGGGCAGAGTTCCGCTGGGGTTGCTAGCTAACGGGCAGAGTTCTGCTGGGGTTGCTAGGTAACGGGCAGAGTTCCGCTGGGGTTAAAAATATAGATGATTTGTTCTTGATCTGGAAAAAGGATTGACCTTAAATTGATACACTATCCTGCCAAAATATTGACTAATCACCTTTCAGGTGTATAAAATCCAGAACCTTCAGTGTTTCTAAAAACATCTGTGGAAGAATGGGTCACTTTCAGGAGTTTGGTGAAATCCAACCTGACTCCATTACTGGACAATTAGCTTAGTTTTCAATTTTCTACTGAACTAACAATACCACGGTCGATTTTCTGTGGTTTTAAAACCAAATGGTGGGATTTGAGCTAGAAAAAGCTGAAGTGTGTGATTCAAAGAGGTTGCCAGGTTTCTGAAGCATCAATGGTGAAATGACTTTAACTTTCAGATTTTCTTAACTACCAACTGCAGTGCAAAGCATCAATGCAGTGGAGTTTAGTGTGCTTCTGTGCTGCCTTGTAATGGATTGGCCAAGTATGCAGGGTGTACTCCGCTGAGATTGCAGTAGGCCTGTCGCAGTAAATCAGTTAATCATATAATAAATTAAAACAAGCTCAGTAATTACCATCTGCATGACTTATTTTTCTCAAAAACTGGATGACAAATTCTTCAGTCTGGAAGAGATTTCATAATTCACTTTATTTGCCGCTTCTGTTTTAAAATTACATTGTTGGATTTTGTGTTTTTGCAGTGTATTGCCATGTCGTGATAACCATTAGCAGAATTTGTTAAAGTGACGGATATAAATGTAAGCAACAAGAACAACAGCATTTAAATAAAACATTCTGTGAAACATTTTCCTTTAATTTTGAGCTTGGTCTTGTGTTTGCCGATGTTTGGTAGTAATCCGTCAACACGGCGGCCCTCAGGCAGGGGAATCACTGAAGATAATGAGATAAAGTGCTGTCAGTCTCAGGGAAAGTTCTGCTCTTTTTGCTTCTGTTAGGAAGAGAAAGTGCTGAGATGGCAAGAAATGAAAGAACTACTTTGTTGTTGTGCACTGTAATTTGAAGGATCTCTGCTACGCTGCCAGCCAGAATGTCAAATAAAATCTGGGCTTTCAATTATGTAATCAAGCCATTTATTTACCAGAGTGGAAAAGGTATTTTCTAGAATTGATTTTAAAACTGTATCAACTGAGTTAAATGTACTGGAAATAAAATCTTCTCACAATGTTTAGCTGACATTTTGGATCATTTCCACGTTGAGTAGGGGGCGCGGCCAGCAGAGTACACAAAAACTTTACTCAAGTAAAAGAGAAAATGTATTTGGGAAAAAGTCTCAAGTACTGAGTAACTGACCAAATTATCAAGCATTTAATATTTAAAAATGACACTGGACGGACCAAAATATAAAGTTAAGTGGAAATTTTTGTATTTTAAGAACCAAAATGACAATAATTCATATAAAAAAATAATAAAAATGTTCTAAATCAGTTTCTGTCATTAAAAAACTTATAAAACTTAAACAGAAACATCAGGTGTGTGTCTGTCTGGTGAAGTCTTGGTTAAAACATGTTTGTTTTTCACTCGGTGGAAAAAAAATCCAGAAATTTTAGAAATACTTCATAATAAAATTACTCAAGTAAAAGTACAAAAGTATAGTAAAAATACTCCAAAAAGTACTTTTCATAAAAGATACTGAAGTAAATGTAACTAGTTACTCGGTTAGTTACAACTCTCTGCAGGATTAATGAACACAGTTATTTTTATCATAGCAAAAGCACAAAATGATAAAATATTTTTGGTCTAGATTCGACTGTAAATATCTTAGTGCCTTGGCAGATCATTTCACTTAACATTTTCCCATTTTATGAGTGAAAAAAAAAACTTTTTCAGTATTAAGGAATTATTTATTTAAAATAAGATGCTAAAACTTACTTGTAAGCTAAAGTGTACCAACAGACAAAAATACCTGGCAATATTTTGTGTTTTTGCAGTGTAGAACAGAAAAAAAATCAATTATTGTAAAATTAGTTTTTTCGCTTTAATACGATGCTTTGCTTTGATTAGGTTTTTGGAAACATTGACCTGTTTCTTGCCCTCATCTGCAGTACAGTGTTTTGCTTTCTGATTGGCAGGAACATGATACTCATCCTGCAAAAAGGCTTAAATCTAGTCGCCAAAGTCGAAGCTGAACCATTGAAATGTTGAAAAGTTATTGATCCCCCAGAGTCCTGAGCCCTCCCTGCGAGACAAAAGTGTGCGTCCCAGCAGAAAATTAGCGCATTTAGCTGTCGTCGCTCGGCTCGCTTTACAGTTCCAACCAGCATTCACACAGGGAACCCCGGCCTCTTTTCTCCTCTTCATCCATCCTCCCCTCCTCTGCCCTCCGTTACGTGCTCGCTTTTTTAAAGACAGAAAGGCGATCCCCTGTATACCTCAGAGATCAAGACAGGAAGGTGTAAACCGCAGATAAATGTGATCGAGTGTCTCTGCTATCACAAGCCCTCACATCGGAGAGGCCGGCTCTTCCCCCCACCCTCCGCACCGATGCGGATTAGCTGCCCGCTTTCAGCGAAAACAGAGACATAGAGATGAGATGTTGTCTCCCTTTGGAGAGGTTTAATGGTCGAGAGCACTAAACAACACGGACTGCCAAAGCGTTAACCCCTTGGCTAGTTTAATGTATGATGTGAGAACAAACTTGACTCCAATGGAGAGTCTATAAGGATATAAGTAATAAACAATAAACAATAAATTACTAAATAAGATTCTGTTTGAGGTACAGAAAATCTGCTTCAGTTTAGAGTAACTCTTTGCTGCAAAAACTGTGAGAAAAACACTTTTTTCACATCATACAAGTCACATGATTAACAGCTGGATGTTACTACTGGCAGAAACGTAGAAGAAATAAATAGGCTTAATGGAAACACACCAAAAAGTTTTAACACTGTTACAAGGTGGTTTTTCAGCTGTACCGTAATGTGTCATTAAAACATGTTGATTCCATCGCTCTTCTGTAAAATGGCTCAGTCAGTTTTCTGTCACCTGAAGAACATTTCCAGGATTAAAGGACTAATGTTCCAGGAAGACCTAGAGAAACTCATCCATTTATTTATCTGTGTTGGCACTGATTACTGCAACAGTCTTCACTTCAGAGGATCCAGAACGCTGCTGCTCATGTTCTCACTAAAACCAGGAAGATAGAGCACATCACCCGGTTCTTACACTGACTTCTGGATCTGGTTCTGGTTCTGGTCTGCATCCCCAGAACCTGAATCAAACGTCAAAAAGCCCCTTTCAGCTTCAATGCTCCACAAATCTGGAACAAACTTCCAGAAAACTACAAAACATTGATCAATTTATCTGATGTGTATTGATAATGGCATTTGGCAAAGTACAATGTTTATTGCTTGTTTTTATAACTGATGACTGAATTCTGCTATAGGAATAAAGTTGAACTTAAACTTAACCCAGTTCTCTTTTATAACAATTTGGCCCTAGTCAAACTTGTAAGTATTTAGACTTCCCCATTTTATAAGCTACTGTTCGAGGTAGTGGCCAAAAAACCCCCAGATTTAAAACGGTGCAGTTAGCTTAATAACAACTGTACAGACAGGTTTAGACAGGTATGGTTAGCTCACCGGGAATTCATGCTAGCAGTTTCTCACCTGGTTGCCCAACAGCTCAGTCCTGTGCCTGTTTCCTCAGCGTTTCACCTTTTCTTTTTCAAACCGTGTATCCTCAAGTCTCCTCAATTCCCCGTCCTTGGTTTGCTCGATACTCCGACAGGTGAAACTTACCAGCCTAATCAAGCCGGTCAGCTTCGCATCTTCATTTCTCCGTGTCATTTCTGCTTCTTCTTCCATTTCAACTCACTCCGGTTCAAACTGAAGGACTGAACGTTACTCAGTGCGCAAAAATTACTGTGCTGGCCGAACGGAGCTAGCTTCGTAGCTCCTAGCATACCTTAGGTATACCCAGGATGCATTGCAACGTAAACAACATGGCGACCTGCATGCGACTTTTATTTTATCTTATAAAAACAGAGCAGCCTGCTACGATGGTGCATTAGGGTCACTGTAGATAGAAACGAAGAGTAAACTCAGAATTTTTTTAAATTAATCTCAGAAATTTTCCAGAACAAAACATGTACATTCCTGAGTTTCAAGAGTAAAATGTTTACTTTTTTTTCTTTACTGTTTAAATTCAGAATTTTCCACGTTTTTTTTCTACACAAGTTCTGATATTAATCTAAAAATTTCAGAGTTTTTTTTCAGGCTTTTTTATTTTCTTTTTTTTTTTTTACTTTTGGAGCTCAGACATTCCCTTGTTTTTTCTAGATTTTTTTTTTTTTGCGAAATTTTTCTCCTTTTTTGTATTCAGAAGCCTTATTACGCTGTTGTAGTTGGATGTTTAAATAAAATGTCGTCATGTTGTTTACATTGCAATGCATTCTGGGTACATGACGTATGCTACAGCAGTAATTTTGGGCAGTAATGTACAGTAAAAATGCTATATTTCTTAACTATTTCTCAAATAAAGTTTGTTTAATATCTCAGAGTCAAATTTACAGGGGAAAATTAAAATCACTATTTGTTAATACTATTTGAACAGTAGTTTAAAGATCTATTTTTAGAAAATTCACATACTTTAATGTCCATAACTTTTGCACAGCTCTATGGGTAAAATGTGCTATATTTACACCTCTTTCTTCCCTCCATTTCTTGCCATCTTCTTTTCAACAGTTCACACGTGTGATAAACCATTTATCCCTCCAAGGACGTTTTGCCCATCCACACGTCTATCCAGTCAAATTACACACTCAACACATAATGGAGTCTGTTCCTATCTTCTCGGCACACAGAGACCCAGGACTTACATCTGCTCTGGAATACCCCAGACAATAAACAATTCACCACTCATGTTCAAATCTAATTTTTTGGACAAAGTCTCGACAATAAGAGAAAATAAATTACGCCAAAGCGGAAGGCACCGCCTTAGCCGTTCTGGAGATGCAGGGAAAAGTTTTCTCAGAGTTTTTTTTTTTTTTGGCGAAGAGCAGATTCCTCTGAGCTAGCCATTATCTCAGGGAGGAAGTTAATTAAAGTAGCCCAGTCTGAATCAATGGAGAGAATTTGCAGCCACACAACGGACAGATCGGGACTGCCGGGAAGAGCGGAGTGACGGCCATGACACCACTTCAGAGGAGAAGATTAGCCCAGAGACAAAACTCTGGGCTCTGATCGGCGGTCCCTTCTGCACTTCTCCCCTCCTGGATTATTCCTCCCCCCGCTTTTATTTTCCATCTTTCTATCCATCCTTCCCCACAAGAACTAGAGGGGGAGCTCGTCTTCAAAGCCCGTCCCCTGTAATTCCTCACATCATTACCAAGTTTCCAAAACTTAATTTTAGCAATTACACATGCAATTAATTAATAAATGTGCTGTCATTACAGCCCCCTGTGTGATCTGAGCCCCATGAATGGGAGGTTCGAATAAAGTGATCAAATGAACTGCTTCAGAGAAAGACACAAGGAGGGAGGGATGGAGGGATTGAGATTGTTATTAAGGGATTGCAGAGTTAATAGTTTGAGAGGCTGCTGCCCTATCAGAGTCAGAAGTCTGCAGGGAGCGAGAATGAGAAGCAGACCGAGGAAAAGATAGAACCGAGCAGAAAGACGGGATGAGGAGGAGGACGGAGAGCAAAGAAACGAGAACAAAGGGAAAACAGAAAAGGAAAAGACTGACAAGAGCATGATAAGAAGAGAAGAAGAGCTGGAAGCAGCGAGTTCGGTTCAGTCGGCCGGATTATTAACGAGATCAGAGAGAGCTCAGGTCATGGAGGCAAAGACAAAACACTTTACTCAGTTAACACAAATAAAAAAGGAAATACTCATCACAAGCTGTAATCTTTAAAAAAAACATTTTAGTGAAAGAATTAATCATTTCTATTTCAATGCTCATTTTTTAAATATTCAGCAAAAGTTGTTTTATTCCATTTTAAGAAAAATCTGATTTCTGCTGTTGCACTGAGGTTCAATCTGTTTTCACACCTGATAGTCTGATAGTTTGATTTGAGATCAAAATTGCAGCAACTGTTACATTTTCAGCTGCTGTGGTTTTCTTTCACAGTCCATTGTGTGAAACAAACCAAACCCTTTGAAAAACATGTTCCCCTCCTCACCTGTGGGGGCGCTGCACCAAAAACTATTGAAGGAAAACACACAAAAACCTCTGAATAAGACACTGCAACTTCCGTCTCCATAAGATGTAAAAAAACAAAAAAAACAATGAAGGATCTTCAGATTTTAGCAGTTGTACGATTTCTTTTTTGTCTTTAGTTTCTCACAAGCTGTTTCTCCTGTTAGCACTAGACACACACATGTTTGTTTTGGTTGTATTTACCCAGAATGCCATGCACTGTAGTCCACTTTCTGCTTTTGGAGAGGTATTTGGGCTACATATGCATCCGAACTGCACCAGAGTTCACTTCAACCGAACCGAAGGAAACCAGAGTTGTTTTGGCCCACATTAGAGTCTGATTGCAGGTTTAATCAAACTCCAATCCGTTTGTCTAGAAAGTCTGGTTCGTTTATGCAGACATGAATGTATAACTGAACTCAGTCAACGGGCAACACAGAGACAGACAGGACAACCAAAAAATGCACAATTTAGAGAAACCAATTAACCTGACAGTCATGTTTTTGGACTGTGAGAGGAAGCCGGAGTACCTGGAGAAAACCCACCATGCACAGGGAGAACATGCAAACTCCATGCACAAAGACCCAGGGGCGGGAATCAAACACAGCAGTGAAGTACCTGCACTTTGCTACAGGTTTTGGGAATTGTGTTGGGTTATAATGTGAGAATATTTGTCATATTATCATATATAGTAGCATGTTTTCCAATTTTAAAAAAGTGTTTTCATCCATGAAAATGTTCGGTGACCATCCCTGTCAAAACAACAACTCTCCCACTTTTTCTTGAAAAAAGAGAGAGAAAAAGGGTAATTCTGTGAATTAAAATGCTTAAAGGACAGTCAATCAGGCTTGTAATTCCGTCTCGTATAATTAGAGGCTGGGAAAACTAATTACAGCGGAGAAACCTAACTCTCCTCTCGCTACGACAGCAGCCCCTCATCACCGAGATCAGGTGACAGCCATCAAACTCGTTAGGCTGCCATGCATTGCCACACACACACACACACACACACACACAGCGTGTGGTTGAGCAAGCAGCTAGGCCAAAAAGAGGTAGAGATGAAGCGGAGGAAGGAGGAAAAAATAGCAGGTAATCAGGAAAGAGGTGCAACAACAACAGGTTGTGTTCTTAATCAGCAGCACAGAGAGAGAGAGAGAAAATGGAGGCAAAACAGGCGAAAAGAGAGAAACTCGACTGTACATGTTACAGGAAGAGGATATAGGCAGTAATGTAAATTACTTTAAATGCATCAGGTTGATCTCCGCCTGATTGCCGCCAGGAAAAGATGTTTGCAGAAGAAAAATTGCTCCTGATTTGTTCCTGCGACTCACTTTGAGTTTATCTGAGTGGCACTGCCAGTTGATAATTAGTTGTGAGTATAATTAACTGTCTAAAATGCAGGAAAAACTTAATTTCACTCAAAGTGCTGAAGGAGAGAGTCTTGTGAGTGTCACAACACTGACAAAGTACTTCAGAAGCGGCTGCCTCAGGTCGCTGAGGAGAGAAATGTTTAGAGAGTTGGTGCAGAAAAATGCAGATGTTATAACAAATCATTTTTATCAAGCTTTCAGGAAAAATCTGGTCACTGTTTGAGTTTTATTACTTACTTCAAGTCAAATCTATTTGTAGATTTAAGAACAACTGATGTTGACCAAAGCAGACATGACATTAAAATACAATAAAACAAATTAATAAATGTAAAGAAAATTTGAATTCAAATGGTATTATGTACATACCATTTGAATTGGAAGCCCATTTCCGCTATTTTGCTATATTTTATAATATTTTCCATGATAATTGATGATAATTACCTCCAGCTCCATCAGTCATCATTTATTTTCTTCCACACCAACTACGAGAACTGTAGCTCAATTGCATACAGTTATATTTTCTTCCCAAATGTTTTTAAATCCACAATATTGCAAATGTATGGAAGACCATTTCTGCCATTCTGATGACAAAAATAGACTTCTCTCATAATTATGACTAAGCTATATGATAAGTATGAGATTGTTATCATCTCAAACTTACCATATAGCTTAGTCATAAGCTATACGGAAATGGGCTTCCATACAAATGAAATACATTTGTATTTCATTTGTATGGAAGCCCATTTCCGCCACACTGATGGAAAAAAACAAACTTGTGTTTTTTTGTGCAAAGTGACATTAAAGGAATTCTGATTCTGAAAAACACAAAATCTGTCCAAGTCATATTTTGCATATATTTGTATTTCCATTTGGGTTCATACTGCTCCTAAAAACAGACCAACCGCTTAAAAATAAACACATGGCTGTTTGATGTTCGATAAATTAATGTTTTCTGGTGTCTGGAAAAAGAGCTGTTTCAAAAACCTTCCAGTTGTTAAGTCACACCATTACCTAGCAACCCCAGCTAAGCCCAGCCTTGTTACTAGCAACCCAACTGCTGTTACTGCTGTATGCGCTGTACAATGGCTGCTAGAAAGAACAACTGCTTTGTTGTTGCGTCTCCATCCAGAAACCACTTGCTGCATTCTTGTTGGATGTGCAGGAGGCTCCACTCATGCTTTTCAAAGATGCACGCTTGTATAATTGTGCAACTGTTTGCAGAAATTTTCACATGGAAGTATAAATGTTGAGTTGGGGCCGTGACCAGCAGTAGATTATTTGGATTTAAATAATCCAACCACCCGCTGCCTCCGGAGAGCCCGCAGCATCACCAACGACCCATCGCACCCCGAGCACCACGTCTTAAACTCCTGCCCTCAGGGAGGCGCTAGCAGGTCCATCTAAAACCTGATCATCATTTATTTATTTATTCAGTTATTTGACTGGCCTTTGAGAGTTGACATTTTTTAAATTTCGTTGTGTTTTTTTGTGCAAAGTGACATTAAAGGAATTCTGATTCTGAAAAACACAAAATCTGTCCAAATAAGTTTTGTCTAGTTTCTAATGCAAATATCTTAGTACAGTTGAAATAAGATAAAACTTACAAGTAACTTTTCAGTCAGATATAGGAGCTTGTTTTAAGTTAATCATTTCTTGATAATGATTAAGAAAAATATTTCACTGATAACACGGGAAGAATTATAAGTAAAATAATCTTCCAATAAAGCTAGAACTATTTCATCAACACTGAGGAAATATTTACTAAAACAAGCTCCTACATTGTACTAAAACGTCACTTCTAAGTTAGTTTTCTTATTATTTCAAGTGTACCAAGATATTTGCACTAGAACCTACTTGGTGAGGTTTTGTGTTTTTGCAGTGCACCAAAACTAACTTTGTTAAAGTGGGAATAAACTCTGATTCTCACACTGAAGCAACAAACCAAGAAAAATGGGAAAATACCAAAAAATAGTTTATCAAAGCTTGTCTGTTAATCTTTTCTTCTGTGAATTTACCTGTTCGTCCTCAGAAACGGCTAAATGTCACCCTGTTCCTCCTCCAAACCGCGTCGCGGCAGCGGGAGGGGCCAAGGGGGGGACCCGTTTCCAAGGTGACGAGGGTCTCGTTTTTCGCCAGCGGCCCATTCCCAACCTGTTACCAAATGAGCCGGAGCAGCAGCGGCGAAGCTTCAAAGAGCCGCCACGGGGTCTGCTAATGTCAGGAAACCAAACAC
The DNA here is from genome assembly GCF_051168715.1 of Poecilia mexicana. Lineage (NCBI taxonomy): Eukaryota > Metazoa > Chordata > Actinopteri > Cyprinodontiformes > Poeciliidae > Poecilia > Poecilia mexicana. The sequence goes on along the minus strand of NW_028263373.1, from coordinate 844,624 downwards.
CGCAGAAAGCCGGAGCTGCAAGATTTCAGCAGACAGATGGCGAGGCCGACAACTTCGCTTTTTCACTTCCTGGATTCAGAATAAAACAAAACGGCTCCCATCTTCTATCTGCACCAACTTGCTCCCATCAACTTCCACTTCCTCCGATGGAAGCGTGCCCAATTTCTATTTTACTTTCTGAGAGTTTTCTAAAGTTTGCGTAAAATTCACTTGATAGTTGGATGGAAAATCCTGAGTAACAAAGTCTTCCTCCTCTTCTTCATTTCCCTCTTCATCTGCCGACACTTCTTGCCGTCTTCCCGCGGCGCCTGGAGGTTGCAAGGCTTCAAAGTTGATTTCCCTTCATGTTAACTTCTGGACAGATGCTTGAAATGAGGAGAAGAGAAGGCAAGAGAAGAGAGGGATTTGGAAAGAAAAGGTCAGAATATGTAAAAAAAGAAAAAAAAAAAGATATTTTTTAAAAATCCCAAGCAGAAGTCAGATTTTTTTTCTCTCGTTTGGGTTGGAGCGGATTGGGTACCATCAAAGTTTTCAGTTTGTAACATTCACTCTAATTGTTTTTTTCAGTTTTAGAAAAACACCTCACTACAAACCTGAGTGAAGTTGATCCCTCCTTCTAAAAAACTGGTGTTAGACATTTGCGCTGCAAACAGTTTTGTTTGTGCTGCTTTTGCTTTCAAGATATTAACAAAAGTTTAAAGGTCAAAAGGTCAACCAACCCCTCGACCCCACCCCACCCTGAAGTTACCCAAATCTAACAAATTAATGTCAAATATTTGTGCTACATTTGTGCAGCAAAGATTTTATTTTGTGCTGCTATCATTTTAAAGATAAAGTTTCCAGAGGTCATCAGAGGTCAACCACTCTCCGCCCATCTCACTTTTACAAAATCTAACAAATTTGGTGTCGAAAACTTAGCTAACTTTATGCTGCAACATTTTTTCTTGCCCCCTCCTCCCCATCCCCACCTCTACAAACTTAACAAAATTAGTGTCAAAGTTTTGTGCATCAAAAGTTTTAATTGTGCTGCTGTTATTTAAATACTAATAAATGTTTCCAGAGGTCAGGAAAGGTCAACCAACCTCCCGCCTTCTTCAAATAAAACTAATTTGGTGTCAATCAACTCAGCTATGCTTGTGCTGCTAAATGTTTTGTGCTGCTTTTGCTTTTAACAAAAGTTTAAAGGTCAAAATGTAAATCACCCTGTAAGCCAAATCTAATAAAACTGGTGTCAAATGTTTGTGCTGCAAAAATGTTTCTTTGTGCTGCTACCATTTTAAAGGTATTAATGAAAAAGTTTCCAGAGGTCATCAGAGGTCAACCAGCACCAAAATCAAACAAATCTGATGTCAAACAGCTCAGCTACGTTTGTGCTGCAAGTTTTTGATTGTGCCGATATCAATAAAAGGTAATAAATGTTTCAGACATCAGGAAAGGTCAACCAACCTCCCACCTTTACTCAGCTACATTTGTGCAGCGAAAATGTGCTGCTTTTTTGAATCAAGTAAAAGTAAAAAGTTACTGAAGCAAAAGTAACTAGTTACCACCCAACTCTGGTCTCGTGTTCAGATTTGGGTTTAAAATCTCCTTTTCTGTTTGCCGAATGTGCCGACTGAGTTTCATCGAACCAGACTAATGTGGTGTGCGCGTGTGTGTGTGTGCGTGCGTGCGTGCGTGCGTGTGTGTGTTCTGAAACAACAGCTGGTAAACAGAAAGCCTCCACTTCTCCTCCCACAGCCATGTTTTGTACCAGATTTCAACTTTTTAACACAAAAAACCCCGATAAACTTGAGGAAAGTTTTAAACCTCGTCCCTCAGGAAAGTGATGAACTTCCCTCTTCTATTGACGTCGGTTTGTCCCTGCGGACGCCTCCCTGTCCTCCCGGCCTGGCCTGGATGGGTCCGTCCGTCCTGCGCTCACGTATCCGCCCGGCTGTCTGCGGACCCATCTATCTGTCTGGCCGTCCAGGTATGCGCTCTCTCACCGGGGTTTGATTTCAGGCTGAATCGACGCCCTGTAAGACGAGTCGAGGCCGGCGGCTCCTCGGAGGCGCGCGGCCGGGTTTCATCCCACGCAGGGTGCGGCGTTCTGGGGTTAGGAGTGGCCCCCCGGGGCCCCTGGGCACCAAGGAAGGATGGATGGGTGGATCCACTGACTGATGGCTGAGTTTCCCCCGAGGCGCAGTGACACAGATCACAGCGACTTCAGCCGTTTCATTCTTCATGGAGGCCGGATTCGGTCCGGTTTGGGTTTATTAACGCCAATATTTAAACCAAGATCACAGCAAAAAGTATTTTTAGTTTGGTTTCTAATACAAATATCATAGTACGCTTGAAATAAGACAAACTTATCTTACAATTAACTTTTTATCAAGATATAGGAGCTTGTTCTTAGTAAATAATTCCTTAATATAGATGAAAAATTAGTTCCATATATAGATAAATGTCTTGTTACAAAGGAAATAATAATACAGAGTTTTAGGACCACACTAAGAAAAAATTTAAAATGAATAAAATTATGAGAATGACGTCATAAAATTGCAAGAATAAAGTAATATTATGAGAATAAACTAGTACAAGAATAAAGTCATAATATTAGAAAGATAAATTCATAATGAGATTAATGTCATAATATTGAGAATAAATTTATAATAATATGAGAAAAACGTCATATTAATATGAACATATAATTATGAGAATAACATGCAAATGACATAATAGTCAAAATATTGAGAATAAAGTCCAAAGAAATATGAGAATAAAATGAAAATATTATGACTTTATCCTCTTGTTATTTTCACTTGTTTGCAAATCCTGAAAAAAAATCTAAACTGAACATTTTGTTCTTTAATTTTGATCAATTTAAGTTATTTTAAATAACAGAATCAGTTATATATTAAATAAATAAAAATGCGTAACTGGAACAGGAATTAAACAGAATATGTAGCTGAATACTTTGGAAAACTTTTTCTACTCTGTTAAAAATTCAGTAACGAAACACAAAAATCACATCCAGTGATTAAAATTAACACTAAAAGAAAAAGTCCTGATGAAACCACAGAAGAAGAATCAGTTCTTCTGCTGAACCAACTCCATTTCAAGTTCACCACTTAAAAGGACATTCTTCTCACTAATCAAACTTCTTTTCATAATCACGTTTATTATGTGACAAAACGTCCAAACTTCCAAATATGGTGTTAGCTTGTGCTAACAGGAAGCTGCTGTTGTCAACAAAAGCATAAAAGTCTTGGCACAAACAGAGCAGCAGGAAGAGCAACTCAGACAAGAGGAAATGTTCTCTAATTGTCTGACATTTCAAACCAATGATTAACGACTCGTTTATCTGGCTTGAAACTTTTGGCACAAACTCCATGTGAATCATTTTCCATCAATAAAAGTCAGGACTTTTATGTGTATTAACCTGTTGATGTGCTTTCATCCTGCTTCATTTCAATACATAAAAAGAATATAGTTGTGTGAATTTTTTTATAAGAAAAGCTTTTGTACAAAACAACAAGATGTTTATAGCAGGAAATCAGGATGTTCATTCACTATTATTATGAGAGGAAAATGGATATTTGGCTTTCAAGTTTAGAGGTTGGAAGTTTATTTGTTTTGTAGACGTCTGGAGAGGAATTTATGTCTAAACTAAAGCTAATAAAATATACGTGTATCTCAGTATGTTATAATATAGCACAATTTAGTTAAAGTTCATTATTTAAAGAAAAAAAATCTAAAGAATCCAAAGAAGCTGAGTGCTGTTTCCAAGTTTACAATGGAAGGTTGAGTGAAAGGAAAAAATGCAGCATAAAAGATGTGCAAGGAGAATTGAAGCAAAGTTTTCATAATATTACAAGAATAAAGTCAGTGTTACGAGAATAAAGTCTAAATAATAAGAAAAAGCCGAATTATGAGAATAAAATAATAAAATTACGAGAATAAAGTCAAACTAATAGAAACAGAAATCATATTACATGAATAAAGTCATAATACGAGGAACAAGTCATAAAATTACAAGAAAACAGAACAATGCAATACTGCTATGATTTTATTCTCATACAAACTTATTCTGGTGATGTTCTCATTTATTTTTGTAATTTTATTTATTTTCCTAGCATTCTTAGCATCATGCTGTTATAGATTTCTGATTTGAAACACTGTTTTCCAATTTTTCTGACAATGAATGACTTACTTTGAAGGAAGTAGTCCTAGTCTAAGGCCGGTGTGTGTGTGTGTGTGTGTGTGTGTGTGTGTGTGTGGTGTGTGTGTGTGTGTGTGTGTGTGTGTGTGTGTGTGTGTGTGTGTGTGTGTGTGTGTGTGTGTGTGTGTGTGTGCGTGTGTTCGTGAACATGGAGTTGGAGGCCAGGGGGCGGTTTGCCTCACCTTTGAAGCCGTTTCAGGTATCTGTAGATACGGAGCCCTCAGCCTATAACCAAGGATAACCTCCTCACATGTAGAAGTGCATGTGTCCATGTGTGTGTGTGTGTGTGTGTGTGTTCATGCTAGGTCTCAAGGGGTCTCTGTTGGCCTCAGAGCTCTGATACATGAAGGATGGTCACATCTCCCTCCCTACAAACCTCATAAAACTCCATGAAAACACCTGGCATGACGACTGCAGAAGCTGCGTTTCCATTACCAACAATAATGGAAACGTAAAAGTTTGTCAATATTCTGTTAATGCAGAGATAAAAACACAATCTCGTAAGTTTCCCATTAAATAAGAAACTCATAAATTCAAACCTGAATAAGTTTTTTCATGCAATAGGTAATTAAAAACGAGCCGCGCCATCGTCCTCATCCCACTTCCTGTCGCCTTCTTTGTCATTTCCACCAGTGGTAACATTCAGTTAATCATGTGACTTGTGTGATGTGAAAAAAGTATTTCAAATGTACTTTAGTGAAATCCAGTATTTTTGAAAAACCACCTCATCCAATGCAAAAACCTTGTGTGTTTTTAAAAAATTGCTGAATTTATTTTGTAATTCTAGTTTGTGCGATTTTAAGGCCAGTAGCTGCATTTTCATTACAAATTTAAGCTAAACTTTGTCGATGTTCCACTACTGTTGGAAAAACACAATTTCACAACTATAAAACAACAAAATACAAAAGATAACGGGTTTAAGAATAAAAAATTTTTTCTAGTAGAAATTAAATGAAATCCCTTAAAATACTTTGCAGGAGACTGAAGACTTTGTTACTGATAAAAACTTAAAATCTCAACAGAGACTATGTTTGAAAATATGCATTCTTAATAAAGATTAGTAAAATATTACACTTAATAATAATAATATTCAAAACTTGGATTTTCTGATTATGTAGTCATTTGTTTTTAGTATCCTTCCAGCCAAACAGGTTAACATTTTTTGCATCAACTAATATTTACTGTATGCAAACATAAAGAAGCCATAGAGATAATATTACTAACAGTTGTGCTGCACAAATGCCAAATGTTGATGTTCTCAACGGCAGGAGAGACAGTTACAGCTAAATTATGCAAAAGGACAATTTCTGGGTTAAGCCTGGCAACTGTCGTCTCTCACAGCTGGTTAGCTGAGATGGTTTCTGTCTCTGATGGAACAGATAGAAAAACAGAAACAATAACAAAACCGGGTTTTCTGTTGGAACCATCCAGAAGGACAGCAGACGAAACACTGAAGGAAACGTAAAAGCTCATTTTATCTTTCACTATTCTCATTCCACACAATCCCCTTATTTTAGCTAACATCTATTTTAGCTTGCATGTTGTTTTCTCTGTCTTTCCCGCATGTACCTAAAATATCTGTGATCCTAAATTAATCAAAACAAGGAATATTAGAGAAAGGGAAAATAATGAAGGCGCAAATCAGAAAATAACCGCCAAAAAAAATAAGTATCCTAGTTTACATGTTAATTTTTTTGTTGCGACACCATTTGGTTATGTGCTGTGCTTGTCCCAAATGTATTCATTTTTATGCGTATGCATTTTTTATTTGCCTGTTTATTTTATTTTTATTATTTATTCTTCCTTTATCTAATTGGTTATTTGTTATTTTATAGATCAATACCTCCATGTCTCAGCCTGTAATGTGTTTTGTTTGCAATAATTATTGTTTTTGTAAACAATAAAATAGTATGTAGTTTCAAAAGAATCAAGAAAAAGAGTAATTTTTTTTTCTTTTCACACTTGCAAGCTGTGCAAAGTGAAACAGAAAACTGCCCACCGCCCCCACACATCACCAACAGCGGCAGGCGGAAACGGCCTGAGGCGGGCGAACACCACAGCAATAATATCAGCCAAAAACACAGGAGAGTGACTCATCTTCTGAATAGAAGATCTCTTACACGAATTTTGCTGCCATCCAGTGGCAAAGCTGCAAATTGCATATAAACATATCTGCTTTCAGTTCTCCAAGTGTTTAAATCTATGATGGAAAACAAAAATTAATAAAATACGTTCCCTCTGTGACCAGTTTTCTTCCTTTAGTCTAAAAATCTTATCTTTTATCTTTTAGTAAAAACACGTCTACCAAGAGAATTTACCTGAAAAGTCGACTTTTCTGCACCAAATTAAGTTTTTATCTAAATTATTAAACTGGGCTAAATGTAGAAAAGCGTTTTGAAAAAAAGTGACCCAAAATCCTGTTTTTATAAAACTATTCACAGACGAGACTGTCTTCGGTTTTAGCTGTTATCAAAATAACGCACTAAATCTTAAATGTACGCCTGATGTATAAAAGAGAAAAGGACGCGGTGCTTTGCTAAACTACGACATCTGGATAACATGGTCAGGAAAATGTTTTAATTTAGACAAAACAACAACAATGGAGAGGGAAGTAATCTACCACATCGATCAGTTATTGATAATCACAAAATAAACGTCAGACATGAAAACGTAAAACTAACGTACTGAATGTTCTGTCTGCGTGTTTTTTGGTGGTTTATGTTCTGATACACTAGTGGAGCTGCTGTCAGTCAGTTACTATGGCGACGTGTCTGCGTGTAGCACAGACACGTTGCCATATTTTTCCCTTTGCTGTGGCACATTGCACTAAACTAATGACATCTACATCTGCAGGTGTCAGTTTGTTCACGGAGGCGTCTTACTGCGGCTATGGACAGCATGTGAAAGAATCGTCTTTCTGCCCTGCTGAAGTTTCCGTGTCTATAATCCACTTCCTGCTTTTGGAGCGTTCTCATGTGCATTCAAACCGCATCAGAGTTCAGATCAACCAAACCGATACCGAGGGCTTCAGGCGGACCAGAGCTCACTTCTTGGGTCTGAATCAGAGTTCAGTTACATTCACACACCCCCAAACGAACTGGAGTCAGAATAAAGTGAACTAAATCGGACTGGTGGGAACGCACCCTTCATTTCCATGTGGACCTTTTTGCTGTTTCTTGCGTAAAGTCGACATCCTCCATGTTGCGCTGGTGTTTAATAAACCTCCACCTCAGCCTGTCAGGGTGTTTGTTGCCATGAATGGGACTTAGTGTCAGCCGCAGAGAACCACGGCTTCTTACAGCGTGTTCTCACACACCCCCTGTCCCTCCCAAACCAAGCTGCATGTGTGTGTTTATGCCAGTGTGTGTCAGGTAAGTTAATGCGGCTCTGTCATCAGAAGCCTTATCACAGTTGGACAGGATTCAGCGCTCCACCTCGGTGTCAGCTTCACACACACGCTTGCATACACTTAAAATAACACGACTTGCGTCTTGGCACCTCATTACGGGGAAAGCAGAGGAAAACCTTATTTGGTTGCTCGTCAAAAGTGTCTTTGTGTTTTTCAAATCAGCTGCTTGAACTGAGGATGACGCTGAAATCAAGGCTGGAAAGTTAAAGAGAAAAGGTTCTTTGAACCACGACATCGATGTGAACTTTTACTCATAAGGAATCGTTGGATTAAATGGCAATTTGTGGTTTCTGTACTTTAAATAAAACAATAATGCACTTTTCATCTTAAGATTTCAAATGGCTAAAAACAAAACAAGCAACTACAATTGGTAGCGATAAATAAATAAGAGGGATAAATAAATCAGAGGTTAAAAAAAAAATCTTAGAAATGCTAAAAATAATACGACCACGTAACCTAAATATGGTTTTTGGGAGTTTTTTGACCAGAAGCAAATTAAAAACACACCAAGCTATACGATCTATGCAAATGTTTATTTTTCTATTTATCTGACTGCAAAATATTAGAAAAATATAAAATATGCAATAACAATACAAAATAAATACATATTTACTCAGCAGTGTAATTACGTTTATATGAATATTAGGGCCACACTAAGAAAATGAAATGATGAGAAAACTCTCATAATTTTATGACTTTAAAGTAAAAATATTTTAAGAATAAAGTCATAGCATTACGAGTTTAAAGTCCTAATATTACAAGAAAATGAACAAAACAACATAAATAATAAAATGGATACTGAAGTCTTTGTAAACAAAACTGTCCTTTACAAAAAGGACAGTTGAGACCAAAACACAGACTGAAGAGTTTTATCATCCACTTTTTGGTTGAAAAAGAGAGAAAAGAGAAAAACAATAAATCATGCAAATGAAAAATTATTGAGTTTGTTTAAATTTATCATTGATTAATTAATTTATTGCTTATTGTGACAGACCTATGCATGGATAAATTTCTCTAGATCTTGCTGTAACGTTAGTCCTTTAACCCTGGAAATGTTGTCCAAATCAAAATCAATTTTTATTTGCAGCACCTTTGAGCAACGAGGCATTTCACTTCAGGCGACAGAAGGCTGAATTTGAAACCATCTTTTTGTGGCTCTGGAGGTCCAGGTCTGAGTCCGTCACTAAACCCAGATTTCAGACTGATCTCTACTGAAGCTCTGAGCTGAAACTTTTCTTTTGGTGAATTTCTGACGAAGCAAAGATCATTATTCTTGAACAAATCATTTTCTTGGCTCCTGGTGTTTAATGGATCCACTTCACAGATAATCTTTGTTATGTTTTGCAAGGAGAACCAAATATCTGTGCCAAAATTATAACCAAAGGTATCTCTCTTGTTTTTAAGTTATATAAAATAGTAGGACATACTAGAACTGTCTTGTTCTTGTTTTTACCAATATCAACTTGCTCTCATTCCCATCTGGTCATGTGTGGGCTGATAATCAGCAATTTGACCCCTAATTCCCCAGATTTGACCTTGTGAGACCATAACTAAATATGTCCTGCAGCTAAAATCACTTATAGGACGACTCTGTGAGTTAGAGAACCAGCAGAACTGGTAGTTTTGGTTCAAACTCCTGGTGAACAAAAGAGAAGAATAAAAACATTTTAACCTGAAAATGGTCGCCTTGCTTTTCACTCCAATTTTTGGCTATTTTGAGGTGAGAGTGTCTTGCAGGGAACTATTCGTGTTTGCTTAAAATGTATATATCAGGACAAGTCAGGGGCAAACAGATGCACAATATTTATTTCTTGGGCGCTGAAAGACTTAATTAAATAGCCAAATTCAACTTGAGCGTTAGCTTCAGCGCATGAGATGGAGAAAAAAATGGCAGCCGATCAAGGTCGCTTCCCCTCGATGTTTATCAAAACATGCTGGGTGGCTCTGAATGGAGGAGTGACCTTGACGCTCGCTGAAGCTGCCAGCAGGAGATGGAAGATTTGCCTCTCAGTCACCAAGGACCGATGGAGCTGTTGAATTTGTCCTTGTGTGTGTTTGTGATCGAGCGAGTGGCGGCCGACAAGGATGTCTGCCTCTCTGTCAGGTCAGGAAGTGCATCTGCATTTTAATTAGAGATGAAAATGTGACAAACAGTTCCTACAAAGGGCCTGAATTTGCAGAGTTAATCAAAGATGGAAATGTTTTTGTGTGACGCAAGGTTCAATGCCGGGTGGGGGACCTGCTCTGCTTTAGCCAGGCCGGTCAAAGTGCAAACTGCACACACAGACCTCATCAATTTATTAGCTGCACTGCAAAAACACTAAATATTACCAAGTCATTATGGTCTGGTTCCTTCTGCAAATGTCTGAAATAAGACAAAAAAACAAACTTCCAAGTAACTTTTCACCAAGATATAGGAGGTTGTTTAAGTTAAAATTCCTTAATATTGAGGAAAAAGTTTTACTTCCACAGGCAGATTATTTTACAGGACATTTTTCTCATGTTATGTGAACTAGTACTTAAGGAATTATTTACATAAAATAAGCTCATATAACTTGCTGAAATGTTGGCGCACTAGAAATAGGACTAGGATGCTTGCACCAACTGCACCAAGAACCACTGAAAGAAAAAACTCCTGAAGACACTGAGCACAACTTCCTTCTTCATGAAATGAAAACAAAAACAGAGTAGTGTCACATTTAGCAGTGGGATTATTGCTCTTCTGTCTAGTAAAAGACCAAAGCCATTTCTCCTGTTGGGCTAGTGCCTTTGTTTTGGATGTATTTACCCAGAATGCCCTGCGCTGCAGTCCACTTCCTGCTTTTTTTTAACGCAGTCTTTGGTTCACTTTGCGTTCACATATGCATTCGAACCACATGAGAGTTCACTTCTCGCACATTCACTTCTCCATAAACAAACCAGACTTTCTTATCGAAGCTGGTGTGTCGTCCACTTCAACACAACAGAAGTTGTGTGTTTTTGTTGTTTGTGTTTTTCTGGGACAGAACAGCAGCCCAGTCTCTAACAGGAATGTCCCTCTGGTGACAGATCTTCATCCTGAACCTGGGTGTTTGCCAGGGCTTCCCGCCCCACTGACCCCGATGCAAAAGCAGCGTGATATTACCACGGCCCTTCTCACTTTCCCCCCCGTCTCCCACTCGATCTTCACCGTCTCCTCTCCATCTGGCTGTTCGTGGTTTCCGCTGGTCCGATCCGTCCTTTGTCTCTCTGTAACTAATATGACACATAAAAGAACGACGACAATAGGAATGGCCGCCCAAAAATCAGGCTTTACCTGATACCAAACCTTTACTCGTGTGCCCCGGGGTGTGCACAGCCTTCATGGGGAAGGAAGGAGGAAGAGGAGGAGGAGGCAGTCAGAGCTTACTTATCTTTTTCATGTGGCTTTTTCTTTTTAAGAAGCTATCAGACTCCGTCTTCAGTGGTTATTCTCTTCAGGAGGATGTTTTGTTCGACAGGAGGAAGGCTTTAATACCACGGCCCTTGGGGTTAATAATAGGTTTGACCTGACAGATAAACTTGTGTGTATCAAAGTGTTTGTACATGACTGTGCTCTGCCTCTCCTCCTCTTTAAATTCAAAGTCTGTGTAATAACTTGTTTTACAGATAATGCCAATTGTCTTTGACTGTAGAAGCTCAGCGATAAGCTGCCAAACATCGACGTGATTCTAATTGTTCTGCACGGCTTGATTTGGTGCAACGCCACGGTTACGGTCAACCGGATACCGCTGAGGGTTCTCCACTGTCACTGAAGGCTAAAACAGATAGTACGTTTTATTTGGGCTGGAATAATCCTCATGTTCTAGATAAGCTAGCTGACGTTAGCCGTCATGTTAAAGAAAAAAAAAAACAAAGAACGTAAGAGCATACAAAGTAAAGTTGTACACATTGTTTGAGTTTCTAATCCAAATATCTGTAAATAAGATCAAATTAATTGGCAAGTAACTTTTCAGCCACATAAAGGAGCTTGTTTTACATTAACTATCCTTTATTGAAACCAGAAACTTCCACACACTTTTTAAAGACACACATAAACATTTGTTACACAATTGCATAAAATCAGAACAAACGTTTCTCGTTTTATGTGTATTAGGATTATTAAAATGTTTTCTATTCACTAAATCTCATCTAATGAACAGTAAAAATACAATTTTACCAAGTATTTTTGGTCCAGTCTCTAAGTCAAAACTAACAAGTAGTTTTTCAGAAAAACTGCAGTTTTTTAAAGTAAATAATATCTTCATGTTGTTAAAGAAAAGTAGTAGTTTGACTATGGGAAAAATGTCCTGTTACAAGTGAAACAATCAGCCAGTGGAGCCAGTGGTTTCATCAACACTTAGCAATTATTTACTGAAGTAAGTTAGTTTTTGTCTTATTTCAAGTGTACTAAGATATTTGTAGCAGAATAGATGAAAAGTACTTTGATTTAAGACTTGTGTTTTTGCAGTGTAGCCTTGAAATAATTTGCAACAGGTCTTGGCTAAAATCCAACAATCCAACTTAAAACCTTTTACAGCTTTAATGTTGCCATATTATTTCTATCTTTATCATATTTTAAATCGTGCTTAATAACATTTTTGTAACAATTGAAGGTAACATAATTACTTAATTGTGCCATAACATGACGCTATGTGTGTGGAAAATACCTAATACTGAAATGTACAATAATCTTAACCAATAAGTTTTATCCCCGGTCTTTCGTAGGGGACTGTGGGACTTAGTGACTATTTCTGTGGAAGAAGCGTCAGACATGGAGCTCTTAGCAGACGGACAGACAGTAGAGCAGAAAGGTGAAACTTCAGAGGAAGAAGCAACAGCTGAGGAGTCTGAATATTACAAACCCTCACCAGCCTGAAGAGCAACGTGTAAGCTAGGGTAGTGTAATTTATCGATTGATAAATTGATTGATTAGTAACTACAAATTGAAATTGGTAATTTTTTCCTTGAGAAGACATATAAACTAGGTGAGACCTATCCTGCAGATGGTGCAGAAAGGCTGCCTCAGCCTGCCTACATCAAGGTAACTCTCTTCACATGCTGGTGTCATGTTGTACCAGGAAAAGCAAATCCCACTGGACTGAAAGTATTTCTGCTTCCCAGTCAGTCACAATGGTCTGGAGCTGGAATCTGAGGTTCACAAAAGCAGCAAAACATTCACTGATCTGCAGCTGGGAATTTGGATGATTGCGGTTGCTTGGAAGACACGAAGTCTGCCAAGCGGAAAACATCCGAACCTTCAGAACTATTTCATCCTTTATCAAAGCATTGAGTATGCTGAAAGAAACTGGTCTTCTGGTAGCAAGGACTATAATGGAAACATGATTATCGAACGCTACGGCCCATTGGTTAAGTTCAGCTGAAGCTGCTGTATCTAACTTGTATAAAAAATAACTTTTTACATATTGGTTGAAATTGTTTGTTATGAGAGAGATAATATGAGAAAAGATCGATCTCCTCCACTTCCTCTCTGAGCTACTACTACTGTCTGAACAAATTCTCCACTCCCGACCAAAAACAACCAATCAGAGCCAGAAGGAGGGTCTTAGCGCTGTCAATCAATCTCATTTAATTGCTGCTAAATGTGCTAATGCCAGAGAAACAACTTAACATTACAGGAAAACCATTTATCTGCCATCGTTGGTGGCTATGCTAACTAGTGTAGCTTTCAACCACTGGATCTACTCACAGGGAAAAGGTGTTGCGCTAGCAGAGGTCAAGGGGCGGAGATGGAGGAGAACGAGCGGCGCCGCACAAAATTATGACTGACTAACGCTAAGACCCGTTTCTGGGCTCTGATTGGTTGTTTCTAGTTAGCACTGGGAGAATCTGTGAAGAAAAAATAAAATAAATCAAGCTCTACTTTCTGCGAGTCGTGCAGCGAGTACATGATGTTGATTGACAGCGCTGAGACCCTCCTCCAGGCTCTGACAGAGAGGAGCTGGAGATCGATTTTGTTTTTACAGATTATCTGTGTCATAAACTGTGACAAACTGGTGACAGTTTTAACAAAACATATTCTTTATGAAAAACACATACTGCAGCATTAAGTAGTAATATTTTTCATAACTTTATCATTCTGAATGTCTTCTGCGTTATAGGCCTAATAAATTTCAATACTGAAGACACCAGTGACTTTAATAGATTATTAGACCGATTATGAATGATAAATTTCCATTGATTTGGATGAAAGACAGGTTTTTCCATCACAAATGCACGTTAGCTTTCATGTCCCTTTAACCGAATCTGGCCTCTTATTTTAGAGCTGAACAGCAGAAAAAAAAAAGTTTAATTATACCTGGATTTAACCGTTTGATGCAGGCTCACTTCCTCTCCCCCGCAGCGCTCTCTGGTTTCAGCAGGTTAAGGTGGCATGAGAATGACCTGGCAGGTGGGGTCAGAGGTCTCAGGGTCAGGGCTACGATCAGGTACCGGAGTCCTGTTGCACATAAGGAGACAGGAGAGGAGTCTTGTCACTCACTGTCAGCAGATCATAGCACTGATCCATAACCTTCACCTCTGTGACAAATCTCTCAGCGCCGCAGCCTGCGCCTCCACCGGCCGGGAGGAATATGGATCAATATTAGGTTACTGACCTGCAGATGATGACAGTACAGACTCCGGTGCAACTTGGTCTGCTTCAAGGTGCAAGGAGAGGAAGAAAACGGGCTAGCTAAAGACACCAGTTACACCTTTAGCATACAATATAAACTTGATCTTCCTATGAAAAGACTATTTGTTCGTAAACATGGTGGATGAGCGAGCAGACTGACGGCAGAAAGAGCTAGCCTGACTTTAAAACACTTGTTGCCATGGTTACACTCCTTCGTCTTACTACTTTAGCATTCGCTAGCATGCTGAAGTTGCATGCTAGCGCGGGCAAACTGACGGCAGAAAGAGCTAGCCTGACTTTAAAACACCTGTTGCCATGGTTACACGCCTTCGTCTTACTACTTTAGCATTCGCTAGCATGCTGAAGTTGCATGCTAGCGCGTGTAAACTGACGGTAGAAAGAGCTAGCCTGACTTTAAAACACCGGTTGCCATGGTTACATGTGCCATGTCGTCAGCAAACTATAAATGTTTATCACATCGTAATAAAATAAGTTATGCTACCAAATTGGCATTAGTGGATAAGATGAATGACCCAAACACATGCATGTAACAGCCATGATTAATGTCAATACCTCTTTATATTAAAACTTTGAATTTATTCAGATAAAAATCATCTGTTTTGAGTCAAAAGAAGTCAAGCAACGAATTTCCTTTTAGGTGTTTTTGCAGAGATTCTGCCATGTCTGAAAATAAACAAGATTTCTTTTTCTGGTTTAATAGAGTTTATATCCAATTAAGTAAATAAAATGTCTCCAAAATGCTGATGTTGCAAAGTTCATTATTCTTTACAAGATTTAAAATGTTCCCTTCCCTAATCTCATCCTCTGTCTCCCTCTAGTGCTAACCGACCCACGACTGACAGAAAAAAATTGGTTTTGCTCATAATTTTTATATGAACTGACTCTTTAACATCTGAGAAATATTGGCCTCAAACTGCTTTATATCCCCGTCTCAGCAGCACTTTTCAATAAAAATAAATCCTAATAGACAATAATTCAAAGAAAGAAGTCAAAACGATGATTAAAATGGAAATTATTCATAATTCTACATTATGTGGACAAAAGAACCTCAAAATAAGTCCTAAAATGCCAGCAAACAGGTAAATAAAAGAAACTCAGCAAAAAAATTATAATTAATATGTCAGTGATTCTTGAGAATAGGGACAAAACAGGTCCTATGGATAAAGCATGAAATTTGAATAAAATATACACAAAATATATTTTTTTCAAATATCTAACTAAACTAACCTGGGTCATGTGAGCACAACAATGTATATTTTTCTTTTTTTTGCTGAATATTTTTTTATTTAAACATTGTAGTCGGTGGATGATGCCTGTAAAAGCCCTTGTCCAGGAGCAGAACTCAACACATTCTTATAGTTTAAAACAATTAAAGAAATACTGAAATTATATATTATGACAATTAAGTATAAGTAGTCATATAAATAATTATAAAAGTATCGATAAATTGAATTAAAAATAATTTTTAGATATTTTCCAACTCCGTTAAAATTTGTCCTTAGTTTTTGTCAACACCGTCAGAAATGAAAAGAATGTAAAAAAATCAGGCATTATTGGGGGGCACCAGAACTTCTGAGGACCCCATGACGTTGTCTTTTCTCTTCCTTTGCTAGGAGGGCTAGTTAGCTCCGGTTAGCTTAAGTTATTCTTTAGTTTTTTCTTCTGTTTTATTCCTAAGTTGTTTGTCACAACCATGATGTGTCAACTCCATAACTGACAATTTACAAAACTTTGATGAAATTTTGCGAAATAAAAGCTTAATTTTGGTAAACTGTAAAGATTTAATGGACCTGACGAGCTACAATATGGCCTCCTTCAGAATAACATCATATAAATTGAGGTAGTTTGGCATTTCGTCAACTCCGTCAGATGTCAACTCCGTCAGAGTTTTTCTGACTCTTTCAGTGAAATTGTTGTCAAATCTCACTTAATTGTGCAACTAATTCATTTTAATGTATTTTACATGAATTGCATTACTTCACATGTACCAAGTTTTTCATTTTACTCACTAGTTTGTCACCACCTTCAGTTCTGTGTCAACTCCGTCATGCACTGTCAACTCCATCAGATGGACTTTTTCTTGTTTTTTGTTTTAAATAATATTTATTTTATTTCTTGAGAAGCATTTGTCTGTAAATTGAGTAAAAATATCACTAATGGGGTATTTTAAAAATCATTTTAGATTTATTTTTGTCAGATGGTGATGACAAAGTTCTGGGTCAGGTCGATTAAAAATGTAATTTTTTAAAAAAAATTCGCAACTGGGAGCCTGTACCTTAGCATCTTCATATTTTCTAAACATTATTTGTCATATTTGCATACATAAGGTTGAGAAATAATAAAAAAAAAATATGGGAAAATTAAAACCCATTTTGTCCCTATTCTCAAGAATCACTGATGTACGTTTTCTTGAAAATCTAAATCTACAGAATCTAAATCTTTTAACTTGAGCTCTATAAGATTACAAACTAATAAAATCAAGAGGCTAATGATTTGTGAAATGTGTAAAATGAAGACAGAAATGTGGATTTTGACAAAATAAAAATTTCCAGCCATTGGAATGATATTCACACTGAAATAGAGAACACACTGGTCCTCAACGCAACAATAAAACGCAGCTATGAAAATAAAATCACAATCTGACAAGAAAACTAGGATCACAAAGCTGGAGAAATACCTTTTCATCACTATCATCAACAAACTATTGAATGGGATTCTGAAAACCAAGAGTCGGTAGGGACACGACACAAACATTTAATCAGAGGAGCTTCTGTTTCAGAAAAACTGCTTAATGCTGATATAAAAACAGCAGGAGGATTTCTAAATCTTCAGTCTTTAACTGAATACATGAAATTTAATAACAGCATTTTCAACATTTTTTCTGTTCATTTTTTAAAACATTTATGCATTATCCTAATAATTAAACGTTTCTTAAGTCAAGCCACGTTTATTTGTATCAGCAATAAGGTAGTTAATTTACATGATAAAAACATAAATAAACTAATTAAAAGTTGTAATTTAGACAAAAATTAATCAATGTTTCAGTTGCTGTCAATCAAAAGCATCAAAAAGCATTGAAAAAAGTCAGTGTTTCAGCATCTTTACAGTTTTCTGGAGGTTTGTTCCAGATTTGTGGTGCATAGAAGCTGAATGCTGCTTCTCCATGTTTGGTTCTGGTTCTGAGACCAGAACCAGAACCAGAACCTGAGTGGTCCAAAGGGTTGCTATGACGACAACAGACACTTAATGCATGTTGGCGGTTATGAAGACACTGTTTCAGTCGATGTGAATAAAACGCATGGATGCATTTCTCAGTAACAAAAAAACAAAAATGTGAAATTCAGAGGAATAAAGATGGAAATAAATCCATTTTGAAACTAAATTAATTTATCCCAAAAAAAAAAATACTATGTAAGTGCTTCCTTAATTAGCCTGGAATTTTAAAAAATCATGCATTGACAATAATTATAAAGTTTATCAGGTTGTTACTGGTTCAGCAGCTCAGTAACTTAAAGTTTGGCTTTAGCTTTATGTATGCAGTTAGTTTGGTCTCAGTTTGTTTCAGCAGGACCAGAGGAAGCTGAAAACATTAACAGTAAATGAGTAAACGAGTCGAAATTTATTACAATATTTCTTATTAGATTATCTCTGCATTAAAGCAAAACCAGCATCTTAACTACAAGTCAATAAAACTCAGATTCCTATTAAATGTGAGATGTATTAATTCCTTAATTTAAATCAATTAACAACAAAATGTTGCACATGTTGATTGTTGAAGAAACCTTTTTCAAATGAGGATGTTTTTCAAGAACAATATTTGTGTTTGTGGTGCAATGAATAAAAAATATATTTTTCAATTAAGAAAAAGCAATAAATAAGTATTTTAATCATACTTATTATTATCACAACAGTAGTACCAGGGCCACACCAAGAAAAAATAAGTCTTAAAATTACAAGAATAAAGTTGCATGAGAATAAAGTCAAGTCATAATATCATGAAAATAAAGTTGGAATATGAGGAAAAAAGTAATTTTACAGGAAAAAAAGTTGTACTGTGACTTTATTCTCACATTATTTTGACTTTTTTCTTGTAATTTTATTACTTTTTTATTTTCTTAGCATGGCCTTAATACTCAATTATGCAAAAATAAAATATTGAGTCCATCTTTATGAAACTTGGACTTTTCCTGTTTCATTTAGGAGATTCAGACAGAAATAAGGAGCAAACGTTTGTGGTTGGCTGTTCACACATGTCAAAGTATTTAACCCGAGAACAGCAAACACACACACACACGCACACACACACACACACACACACACACACACACACACACACACACACACACACACACACACACACACACACACACACACACACACACACACACACACACACACACTCCCAGTCCCAGATTCATCAGGCTTTGGGATCCAACAGCTTAGCATGAAAGCAAAGGTGAAACAGAATCTGTAAATTGCAGAGCAGGGAAAGGAAAAAGAGGGCGAGAGGGAAAGACAGAGAGTTGTTATCAGAGCAGGGCTGAGTGTAACCTCATCCCGCCGATAGAGTTTCCTGATCGGGTCACATGACTCAGGCCTCGAGGTGCCATTGGCTGATTGGCTCCTGCAGCCAGGTAATGATGTAAGGTGAGTGTGTGGGAACGAGAGAGGGTGATAACCCTGTGTGTGTGTGGTGTGTGTGTGTGGGAACAGGGTAGGCTGATAACAGCTTTTCCCACTGCTGCTATATGACCCTCTCACCTGCCCACCTAACACTAGTTATCACCAGATCCTACACTGCAGGAGGTCTGCGTGTGTGTGTGTGTGTGCGTGTGTGTGTGTGTGTGTGTGTGTGTGTGTGTGTGTGTGTGTGTGTGTGTGTGTGTGTGTGTGTGTTCATACTTCTGAGTGTTTGAACAACCCGAGTACACAGAAAATTTGACACAGAAAAGGAAACGTTTCACAACCGAGAAACAGAAAAATGAATCAGAGTTTCACAAGGAAGAAATGTGAAACAGGAAGTGGGTTTAGGATCCAGGCTTTGGAGACTACGGTGGAGCGTTAGGGTCAAACTGAAAACAAACACAGGAATAAAATTACAAGAATAAAGTCAAACGGGAATAAAATTACAAGAATATGAGAATAAAGATGTAATATTAATAGTCATAATATTATGAATTCATCTTCATATTGTTATGTAGCACAAAGCTAAAACCTATGTCGGCCAATCAGATTGCTTGAAATGAACTCTGAATTAAACATGGCGTCAGGAGGTTCGTTTGGATGGACAGATACTTTTAAATATAACAGAAGTAGGGCTGGACAATAAATCAGTAATATGTATCATTATAGACGTGATCAATATCAATAGATAATACGTCTGGCAGAATGGAAGTGGACGACATTTTAAATATCCAAAAATTATAAACTAAACAATAAAATGAATTGTGGGGTTTCTATAAAAAAAGACTGAAGATCTTTGTTGTTCACTATTTCAAAGAAAAAGAGAAAATAGAAAAACGGAAATTATTGAGCTCTGTTTAATTTCTCACGTGATTAAGTAATTTATTGATTTATTGCGACAGGCCTGTCACCATGTACTAACAAACACAAAAACTGAACTTTCTAAATCTGCTTTGGTCAGAGTTTTTGTAAATAATTGTTTTTAGTGACATTAAATGAAGTTTTTTTCCAGATATCGTGTGGATCATACAGAGTTAAACAAAAACTTCTCAATTTCTGTCAGTTAAGATCAAATATTTTGGTTTTGCTCCTGTTTTACTGCAAAAACACAAAATCTTACCAAGTAATTTTGGTTTAGTTTCTAGTTCACTGGAAATAAGACAGAATGAGCTTACAGGTCACTTCTAAGCAGGATATAGGAGCTTATTTTAAATCATTAAGTTGATGATAAAGTATTGGTTCCACTGGGAGATTATTCCACTTATAACGAGACATTTTCCCATGTTATATAATCTGCCAATGGTACAGGTACTTTTTAACTATTATTAAAAGATTATTGACTTAAAACAAGCTCCTTCAACTTGCTGAAAAGTTACTTATAAGTTAGTTTTATCTTATTTCAAGTGTACAAAGACATTTGCACCAAATTTACTTGGGAAGATTTTGCGTTTTTCGCAGTGTTCACGTTGTGCTGTGAGAAGCGGTTGGGTAAAACGTGCGACATCCAGCTTCCACGGCCACATTCAGATCCAAACATTATCGCCAGCAGCAGCAGCAGCAGCTCCCCGGCCATCGGCTCCTTCCAGCGCCGTTCCCATCCTGGTTGGCCAAAAACTTAATTGATCTTGGCCTTGGGTTCAGGCTGTGTATATGTGTGGTTCCCTGACAGAGGGCGAGTCACAGGGACTGACAGCCAGTGGGAATGGATTTTCTGGGAACCGGGAGCCCCCCTCCCCCACCCGTTGAACACACCATCACATTTAACACACTCCTTCCCCCATTTTGGCCCCTTGCAGTGGAAGAAGCTGGCTGGTTCTCAGACACCTGGTCATTACCATTGCTAATTAGGTGCCATTAATCAGGCCTGTACAAGTGTCTAAGTGCATGTGAAAGTGCATGTGTCTGTGTTTTTATGTTTGGGTGAGACAGAGCAGAAAAGCGTAAGAAGAGTTTGTTTTATTATTATTTAGCAGAGGCGCTGAAAGTTCAGACCGTTCCTGAAATGTTAAAATATTAGGTTTTATGTTTGTAATTAATGATAAATCAGGTAAGACAGTTTTATCATTATTCATCTGCATGTTGGCCAGAGGAAGGTCTGAACATCAGACTCAACAAGAGTAGATCTACTTCAACACACCCTTAAGGGTTAAAGTTAACCGTTCAGAGTTGGGTAGTAACTAGTTTCATTTACCTGAGTAACTTCTTTTATTTTTACTACACTGGGTTTTTTTTTACTTGAGTAATTTTATTATGAAGTATTTTCTGCTCTTACTTGAGTAAAATTTCTGGATTTTCTACCCACTGAATGAAAAACAAACATGTTTTAACCAAAGATTCACCAGAAAGACACCTGCATTAATTACAAATATAAGTTTTATTTTTCTAATAAATGATAAAACAGGTAAGAAATTTTATAATTTATCATCTGCGTGTTGACCACAGGTTTTTATGTATTTTGTGATTTTAGTACACTGTGCATTTCACTTTTGAATAACTTTATTATGAAGTAATTTTACTCTTACTTTAGTAATATTTCTGGATACTTTATTGACTCAGTAACTTAACTGAATGAAAACTGAAAAATTCACCAAACAGACACAGACCTGCAGTTTTTGGTAATTATCAATAAAAACATTTTATAACTTTTATATGGAAAGAAACTGATTTGGAAACATTTTATTGTTGCCTGACAGTCTTATTTACTCCAGTAGTTTCATTATGAAGCATGTCTATCATTACCTGAGTAACATTCCTGGATGCTCCACTGACAGAGTAACTTCATTTATTTGACTAAGTCAGTTCATCAGTTTCTTGAGTTTTATTGAAATTCTTAATTTGAACTTTCGACTGAAATCTACAATGCAGTTTTAGGGCCACAATAAGATAACAAAATTATTAGAATGAAGTGGTAAAATTACAAGATAAAGTCATAATACTGCAACTTTATTCTTGTGAAATTCATGATTTTATTCTCATATCATTATGACTTTATTCTTGTATGTTTTCGACTTATTCTCATAATCTGACTATTTTTGTACAACTTTATTCTTGTAATACACACAACTAATTCTTGAAATATTACTTTTCTCTTGTCATTCTTCTTTTATTCTTGAAATTTGACTATTCTTGTGATTGTATGACTGTTCTATATTTATATCCTATTTTTATGACTTAATTTTTATTAGTATGGCCCTAATACGCCGACGTAAAAACCCAACCTCAAAATAACATTTTCCAAATACGTAATATCTGTGTTATGTTATATTTTCTTTTTGAGCATTTTCTATGACAAATCTGTGTGTGTGTGTGTGCGTGTGTGTGTGTGTGTGTGTGTGTGTGTGTGTGTGTGTGTGTGTGTGTGTGTGTGTGTGTGTGTGTGTGTGTGTGTGTGATGATGCTAATGAGTGAGACGCATCAGTGAGCTGTGTGATGGGTGCTAAGGAGAGGCTTGCTTTAAGAACCAGAACACACACCTCCCACTTGTGTCCGTCACATTCCTGCGGTCTTAGCAGAGGCTTCGCTCCCTCAAACCCAAAACAATTTAGAAACTGGACCAAAACATCACGAAGCCCGACACGGTCACTGGAATCCAGTCAGGCAGATAAATCACTCGAGAACCAGCTTAATGGTGATGATATGAAAACAAGTGATGACTAATTTTAGTTGTTGACAGTGTTGGGTAGACTAGCCAAAATTATGTAGAAGTAGAACTACTTCAATTTATTTTTATACTTCTTTGTACTTCCATTTGGGTCTCAAATGCTACTAAAACAAACCAATCACTTAAAAATAAAAGCAATAAGTTAATGGCTTTTTTGGTTTCTGGAAAATGAGCCATTTCAAAAAACCTCCGAACGTTGCCTAGCAACCCAGCCGGGCGGAGCCCAGCACCGTTTCCTAGCTACCCAGCCGGGCGGAGCCCAGCACCTAGCTACCCAGACGGGCGGAGCCCAGCACCGTTACCTAGCAACCCAGCCGGGCGGAGCCCAGCACCGTTACCTAGCAACCCAGCCGGGCGGAGCCCAGCTCCGTTACCTAGCAACCCACTCCTTTACTGTCCCATAAGGGGGAAATTTTTTCGCAACAGCAGCAAAGTGAAAATTTCACCACTTTTGTTTCCTCTTTTAGTTTCTCCAAATCCATATTCACCTGTGAATTTTCACACTTTTTCTTAACTGTTTTAATTTCATCGTTTAAACGAGTTAACTGATCAGTAGTTACATTAACTTTGCTCCAATCACAACTTTGCACTTTGTCAATTTATTCTCATTTTGTCTGTTTTTGTTATTTGTTATTTCTCGTCTGTTATGCCAAGTCGCTCTTGTGAAAAATTAAATGGGTTTTAATCTGGTTAAATGACGGTTTAATAAAATAATAATAATAATAATAATAATAGTAATAATAATAATAATAATAATAATAATAATAATAATAATAATAAAAAGAAATAGTTCACACAAAGATAGAATATAAAATATACAAAAACTGAATAAAGAAATAAACACTGTACAGTCAGGTCAAAATTTAAAAATGAACACTATGCAATTAATAAAAAATAACTAAACCTAAAATTATATTGTTGATCCCAAAGGGAAATTAAATGTAAAATAACTAAAGCTTGGAATTCTAACTAACCTAATACAAGAGGCATTTCATCTGATTTAACTTGTCTTTTTTTTTATTTGGTGTATTTAAATATCTGACTTTAACCAAACTACAGCCAATGTAAGGCTGACGTCTCAGACAACAGCGGTTTGCTGTGTACTGTAGTCATTTGTTCACCTTTTCCTCCCAGTTTCCCAAATTAATGAGATTTTCCTGTGCTTCAAGAAACTTTTTAGCTCAAGGATTTTCATACATTCTAACAGATTAAGGTCATTTACCACTCACTCTTGATTGAAGCTTCGTGAAATGTCTAGTGCGCATTGAAGAAAAGTTCAAGGCGGCAGAAATGCTGGGCATTTTCTTTCATACCATCCGATGCCCTTAATCTGCAAGAAATGTGCTCTATGAAACTGCAATTTGCAGAATTCCACTTAAAAAAGTTGAAGTTAACTGTAAAGCTGCGTTAGTCTCTCTTTCTTTTCATTAACTGTTGAAGCAGAAAATTCTAAACACTTAAATCACAGTCATGTGACCTTATGTTCCTAATGCAGACAGAAAGAATAAGAGAAACGCTGCAGACGTTGGAAACGTCACAGTTTCCTGGTTACACAGATTTCACCTGATGACCTCTGGCTTTAAAGGTTATTTTCTGCCCCGCTTACCTACATTAAACAAATATTTTAACTAGAAATGAGTTTTGAGTAGATTTATATATGATGTTCACTAAAAAACAACTTCATTCAAGGTTTGCTTTCAAAAAAAATCTGTATGTGTTGTTTGTTAATAATAATGTTAATCTGGTTTCACAGCAGACAAACATCAAGACTCAAGCCAAGGAGGGTCTTACATTTAAAAAAATCTACTATGAAACATGAAAATGTGCATTAGTTACAACAAAAATGCTTTTCTCAAAATATAAACAGCATAAATACACAGTTAGG
The DNA here is from genome assembly GCF_051168715.1 of Poecilia mexicana. Classification (NCBI taxonomy): domain Eukaryota; kingdom Metazoa; phylum Chordata; class Actinopteri; order Cyprinodontiformes; family Poeciliidae; genus Poecilia; species Poecilia mexicana. Next base: position 820,133 of record NW_028263373.1, on the reverse strand, counting down.
CGTCCACCTCTACTTTTAATGCAATATTGATAAAAACTACTTTCTCCAGTTGCAGATTATTTCACTTATTTCTCATGTTTTAAGTGATATAATCTTCCAATTGAACTAGTTCTTTTTCGTCAAATTAAGGAATTATTGATGTGAAACAAACTCCTATATCTTGCTGAAAAGTTATTTGGAAGTCTTGTTTAGGACATTTGCAGCAGAAACTCAACCAAAATATTTGTTATAATTTTGTGTTTTTCCCGTGTTACAGAGAAATCACAGCCAAACAAAACCTGCCACATGCAGATTCAGCAGCTAAACATTCAAGCTGCTTATTCGTATTTTTTTGCATATTGACAGTAAATTTTAGCAGCAGCCTCACAGATGGCAGTATTCATTATCAGTAACAGTACTTGAACAAGCTGGATGTATTAGACACGGGTTTTGTGAGGTCTGTGAAAGGCCACTTGGATCTCAAAAGCAGTGCAGCCCATTAAGTCATTTATGTGAAACTGTAACCTAGTTAGCGATCCATCTGCGCGTGACCAGAAAAAGGCCTATTCATTTTATCTACTCAAGGGCTGGCGGCTTCATTTGAATGAAAAATAAAATCAAATCTGCATAAGCCATTTTCTTTTCGTGGAGGTAAATTTTTCACAAATTAATAAACTTACAAAAAAACACACACATCAAAAACTGCATGAATTTCTAAACCCCAAAAATCAGATGCAGGAACGTTATAAGGCTTATATAAATATAATTTTCCTTCTAACTGACTGCAGCTCAGCATTAGCACCAAATTACAGCATGATCCAAGGCATGTGGGAGCCAGATTACCAAATGCTCCACACTGTATTAGTTCCATATTATACGAAAATCACAGCACTTTGGGTTTCATTTCAAAACATACGCAGAAATTAAAACATTAATTACTGTAATGATGGTAATCTGGGGAAATGTGACACCGCGTTAAAGCATGACAGATTTAGAGTATTTCTGAACGAGGCCAATTTAAAAACGCTTCAGTTCTTGTTGAGGTTTGAATGTGGAGACCCCTGGGGGGTTGGGGGGGTTATCTGGCTCCCTGCTGGGATGACTGCCCCATCCCGTCCAAAACCAACAAGTTCTCCGTTTTACATCTGATCACAAGCAGGAACGCCAACGGGAATTTACTTTGAAAGATTTGCTGCTTTTTAACCTCCATCCTTTCATTTTCTGCACCGATTTGGGCGACAGGGAGGTTCATGTGGTCATCAGTGGTTATCAGGAGGTGAGTTATACTCTGGACAGGTTCAGGGAACCACAGCAAAAAAACAGGAGTCGCAAAGACAACAACACAAAAACAAAAATGCTATTGCTTATCGGGATGTTGTATAAGTTCCCATCTTTATGTTTTTTAGGGTGTTTAAACACCTGATAATCCTGTAAACTCTGTTCAATTCGGGATGAAAATGTTAACATTTCTCACATTTTCAGCTGCTGTGGTTTACTTTCACACTGCTAAACTCTCTAAAAAACCCTTTCCCCTCCTCACCTGTGGGGGCGCTACACCAAGAACCACTAAAGGAAACAACACGAAAACCTCCAAAGACACTGAAATGTAAACAACAATGGGATGGTGTCAGATTTTAGCAGTGTAGGATTTCCCTTTTGTTTTTGATAAATGACCATGACTGCTTGACTCTTGTGTTTGTTTTGGTTGTATTTACCCAGAATCCCCTGCGCTTTAGTCCGCTTCCTGCTTTTAGAGCGATCTCTGGTCCGCTTAGGGTTCACACATTCATTCAAACCGTCTCAAACCAAACTGAGAGTCTGTTTTTTTTGTTCCGTGTCAGAGTACGTTTACACATTCACATCTCCCAAAACGAACCGGACTTTCTACGCAAAAGAACCAGAGTTGGATTAAAACAGACTAAACAGGACTGGTGTGAACGCATCTTTAAATGTGCTGTACAAAATATTCCACAAATGGGTGGGAATAAATCCACAGAAAAATCTGCTGATACGGATGATACATAACAGCGAAAATGTGTTTTTTTTTCTAGATTTGCTGTTAGGAATGGAGAACCATTTGTAGAAGAATCCTGACTGGGTTTCACTCGATGCAGAGGGGAATCAGCGCGGGAGCCACCAGACGTCATGGCCGATCATTGGAGTTGGAGAGGAAAAGCCCTAGAGGCCGTGATCTGACTGGACTTGGCATGGCTCTGCAGCTCGAAGGCCTGTCAGCGACAGCCAGGGATCACACATGTTGGTTAAAAGGATTAATTGGAAAGGGTTCTCGATTTCATTCAGCGCCTGTGAACAGTAACAGACTGTAAAGCACCAGAGTCAAGCTTTAGTTGGCCCATGTTTGTGTGTGTGAGTGTGTGTGTGTGTGTGGGATCAGAACCAGAGGTAGTACCAATTCGCTAAGTAGTCCAGTTGAAGTGGCAGAATGACTAAATGGTCCAAAACGGCCAAACAAAGATCCATATGCCCAAACTGTGAGCATGCCAGCTCCCGCTCTGAGCAGGCCAAGGCAAATCTTGTTGCTAGGCTTTACATGCTGGCAACGGTCCAAACCACTCATACATCGGAGTGAACTGTTGGACTTGGTTAGTCACACACACACACACACACACACACACACACACACACACCACCATCATATTTATCATGCAAGGCAAAGTGAAAGCTCCCACTGATTGAAAAGCTGGGCTGAGACGGTGGTAAGACAGGCAAAAAGAGAGTGGGAGACATTTCTTTCCCCTTAACAACCATTATCTTTAATCACCACCTCTAATTTCTCCTCCTGTAGCCGGCTTCAGCCTCCAGATTCATCTCTTCATCTGTGCCATCAGCATTTTGGAAAGTGAGACAAAGTTTGGTGGAAGGAAAGGCCTCATGAATAACCACTAAGAAACACACAACTAAGACATGAGAAATTTGACAGTTTCTTTCTGACAGTGAAACTCAGATAGTTTGAGTTGGTGCCACTTTTTTGGTTTTATCTGACCTTTAGCTGCATTTCCTCTGACATTAAAATTGCACAAATTGGAGATCAATCAGTGAAGTTTATTTGTGTAGCACATTTCAGCAAAGTTCTTTACATCGTAAAAACACAAAAACACAAAGTCATAGAAAACAATAGAAGCGTTAAATTTAGTCAAGTGTCACCGTTCCACATCCGAATGTTGACTAATGTTTCATTCATGATGTTTCAAAAGCAACTCTAAGAATGGGAACGCCAACTTAAAAAAACCTTTTTTGATAAAAAATCTGGTGTTTTTTGGCAGGATTTGTCAAAATGGCAATGGAAACATTTTATTCGTATCACATCATCAACAACCAGATGTTTCAACTGCTAAAGGAAGAAGACGGCGCGGCGTGTTTTTTAATGACTAATTGCATGAACAAACTTATTCAGTGTGACTTTGTGTTTTTTTATTCAATGGAAACAACACAACTGCAAAATTGTTTTTATTCCCCAACATTATTGGAATATCGACAAAATTTTAGGCACATTTGTAATGGAAACCAAACTGGCAACTGCATTTCCATTGACCATATGATTGTGCAAATTGGAATGGAAATGGAAACAAAACCATTTTGAAAAACTCTAGTTTTTTGGTAAAGTTTTGGCAGTACAATGAGGTGTTATTTATTTTGGCCGTGTTGAAAATATTAAACTTTTCAAAACTGCAATGGAAACATTTTTCACATCACACGAGTCTGTGATCAAAATCTGCATGTTACTACTGACAGAAATGACAAAGAAGACATCAGGAAGTGATTGGAAGATGATGGCATGTTTTTTAATGACTTATCACATGAACAAACTCAATCACATGTGATTTTAATTGCATTTCTTAATTAGTGGAAACAATGCAAGTGCAAAATTATGATTTTTTTTTTACATTAATTGTCAAACTTTGTAATGCAAATGCAGTTATTAAGATCCAATATCTCATTCACAATAACACAAGTAATTAAGAAATTAAACTCAGTTAAGAAAACTAAATCAAATGTCTAAAATAAGATCAAGTTTCATAAAGGTTTCTCTTTTTGACTTAAAAGAAACATAAGGGAGATCTTTCTGTAAGTTTTTTTTTTTACTAATTTGGATTTTGTTTAATATAAATATGTTCAAAAATATGCTCCAGATATAATCTAGATAGTGCTTAAAACTTAAATCTCCAATGTCTTAAAAACAAAATTAGATTTCCAATTTGGATTTAAAAAAAAAATACAAATAACAGTTAGGATCACTCTGGAAATCCAAAAAGTGAATTGGTGGGAAAAACAACAAATTTTTCAAAAATGTATTCAAAAACAGAAAATTTGATCAATAGATAAAACTGACTCATTGCCCAGCCCTAAATCTAGGGAAGGTTATTAAAGTGTTTTATACAAATAAAGTAGAATTTACCTTATGAGACAAAAAGAAACTAACATTTAACCAGATTCACCTCAAGTTTTAAAGTGTTTTACTAAAAGGCATCGACAGCTTTATGACTCAACATTTTACCACTTCTGTTTCCTCTTTTTGGTTTCTAAAATCCATATTCACTGTGAATTTTCACACTTTTTCTTAACTGTTTTCATTTCATTGTTTCAATGAGTTAACTGCTCAGTCGCTACATTCACTTCGTGTTTGCTCCAATCACAAAGAAAGAAAACTTTTCACGAGTTTCAAAGTCAAGCCAAGGAGAAAAACAAGGTTGGACTGGATTTAGTGGCAGAACCAGTATGAAATCAAAACCAGTTCCATCCATCAAAATGTCCAAAACAGGACGGCCCTTTAACCAGCCCTCTTTCCCTTTCTTCCCTTTTTTATCCAAGAGAAAGAAAAAATCCCTTCAAGCTGTTCTGTACAAACAGCTTACTGCTGTAATTGTGAAAACTAAAAGAAGCAATGATCTCTAAAGCTTGTAAAATGTAAATATTTGCTGAGTTTTCATAGATCAAGGTGCTGCAGTGTGTTTTCACTTTCAGACTGGGATTAACGTCCTCACAAAGAAACAGCAGCTGGTTCAGAAAAACAAGAACATTTCCTGTGTACATTAAACGCAAAAGTAAAGAGTTCAGCTACCTACAGGTGTACAGACCGACAGGCTGGGAGGAGCTTAACAGCTGGAGCACAACCAACACCGGATGTCATCATTTTTATTAATACTAATAAACGTGTCACTTACATTGATGTAGTGTGGAGAAAAAAACTTAAAAACTTGAGCATCACAGTATTTCTCTATTTCAAACACATCATTGGAGTTTCAGATATCTGCTACCAATAACCAGCAGATAAAAGCAGGAAACCCGGCAGCGGCGTGAAAACCTGGTTCCGGTTGATGCTGGATTGCCTTTTTTTTAAAAAACATTTGTCGCCATCTGGTGGTGGAGAAAATAACTACTGAAACTCAAAAAAACAAAAAAAATGCTGCCAAGTTTGAAGGACTATGAAGCAAAAACTACAGCCAGTTTAATCCCATTAAACATTTTCTACAGTTCATTCAAAGGTTTCTTACTATTCCTGACTTCATTTTTCCAGAATTATTTAGTATTTTTAAATGTGTCCACATGTGAAGATTTTCCAGAAACGGAAAAGATTTTCAGTGATTGACTAAAGATTTAATTTTATATTATACAGTTCAGTTTTATTATTACATGTCCCAACACCTGAATAATGTCCATGAATTCAGTGTTTTATTGATGGTGAAGCCTAGTGTCTTTTTGAACATTAAAATTTCAACATATAATTTTTAAATATTAAATGATTCATTTTTTATTATTATTTACTCAGTATTTGAGTACTCTTTTTATCAAATACTTTACTTTTACTTGACTAAAAATATGTTGCACTCTTGACTAAAATTGTTGGCTTCTCTATCCAGCTCTTTTATGGACTTGCCATCCAGAAACCACTTGTTGATTGTGCAGGAGGCTCCACTTCTGCTTTTCACAGATTTACAGTCGTATAGCTGTGAATCTGTTTGCAGCCATTTTCATGTGTGAATATAAACGTTGAGTAGGGAGGCGTGCCCAGCACCAGGGACCACGTCTCAATATCTAAGAATGATTTTTGTGCAAAAAAATGTAACGAACATATTTTGACTTTTCCTAACCTGTTCAAGGAAGCATAATAGGTCACCTTTAATTATCCACAAGCCAAAAACTGTTTTTTCTGCCGCTCCTATAATCGACTCAAACCTTGAGAAAAGGTTCTCCCTGCGTCGTTTTCCGTGGCACGCCGCCTCTTCAGAGGAACATATATGAGGGCAGAAAGACGGACGGCTTTGAAAAGGAAGAAAGCAGGAGAAGCAGGTAAGCCTCATGTTTGGTCTGCAGCTGATAGTGGCTTTGGGTAAACATACCTGAGCTGTCTGCCTCCAAACACACACCTGACTCCACATGTAGCGCACAGGAAGGAGCGACCGCCTGACCACTCAGACTCTTACTTTAGTCGTCTCTGTTTCATAGAAAACTGGAGATTTTGTTGTAGAAATGAAGAAAAGCATTAAAGCCACGAAACTCAGAATTCTGAGGAAAAAATGTTTGAATTATGTGGAAAAAGTCACAATTCTAAGAAAAAGAATCAGAAATCAGAATTCTAAGAAATTTGTATATTTCTAACCTTTATATTAGTTTCAGGCTGGTATTTCTCCTCACATAAAAAGTTGAAGGAACAATTAACTTGGAAACAGAATTACATAAATATATACTGACAGATGATGTATTAAAATGTAATCCACATGAACAATCTTCAACTTTTTAAACTCAGAAATGTCACTTTTTCCTGAACATTTCTGAGATTTTTTCTAACAAATTAGACTTTTGGAGCTTAGAAATGTCAGTTTTTCTAGAAAATTTCTGAGAATAATCTCAAAGTTTATTATTTTTTTAGGCAGAAATTTACTCATTTTTCCATTGTAACATATTCCTTGATTAATTAAAACTATTTCTGTCTAATAAAATCCAGAGGTATCCAGTATTACTTGATGTGCTCAGTCATTTTTGCACAATCCCACACACAGTAGCAGGGTAATGGCAGTATCAGGCATTACTTCAGTCGCTGCAGATAAGAGAAGTTGTGAAACGAACTGTGCAAATCTTTCCACTTCAGCTCCAACTCAGGCTCATATCAAAGGTGCGGAGCGATAACGGGCCTCTCCGGCTCATACACACGGTTTCAGATAGACTCGCTGCCTGTGTTGGTGGTCTCCCCCTTCTCTCTTAGATTAGCTCACTGACTGACTGGTATGTATGTCTCAATTCCCAGACATCAGGCTCAGTTAATGAAGTTAGGCCAAACATGTTGCAGCAACAGTTCCTGCATTCAACCTGTGTTACTCAGGGTACCTGCGGGTTTCAGCAAGTCAAATTTAAGACTTTTAAAGACCTTTTTCATGCCACTCTGAATTACATTTAAGACTAAAAAACTAAATATAGGGAATGGTTGAGGGATTTTGCTGCACTTCAATCAAATGAATAAAAAACAGTGAAATTTCTGGGGGCTGTTTTTGGCTCCTGGCAGCAGCTTTGTGATTCTCTCACTGCTTATGAAAAGCTTTGCCCCACATTTAAAAGGTTTTTAGTGCCTAACCTCATATGGTTTGACAACAGAAGTGAGCCAAATCAAATGAATGTTGTCCAGCTAACCGACGATTCATTTGAATTTTACCCAATATACATGCAAAAAGGCTAGCTAGCAACATTATACTAGCAGCTAGTTCCCAGTGGTCTTAACCTACGGTGGCCATGAAGGGTCAACAGCATGCAAAAGCTTCAACAACAAATAGCCACAATGGAGGTTATGCTAGAATAGAGGCAATGATTAACCTACTAGCATAGCTTAGCATGACTCCCATTGTAGCTTTTATAACTATGGTACGGCTTTTCGTCTTTGCGCTGTGGCTTTTCGTCGCTGTACTGTGGCTTTTCGTCTTTGCGCTGCGGCTTTTTGTCGCTGCGCTGCGGCTTTTCGTCGCTGCATTGTGGCTTTTCGTCTTTGCGCTGTGGCTTTTCGTCTTTGCGCTGTGGCTTTTCGTCGCTGCATTGTGGCTTTTCGTCTTTGCGCTGTGGCTTTTCGTCTTTGCGCTGTGGCTTTTCGTCGCTGCATTGTGGCTTTTCGTCTTTGCATTGTGGCATTTCATCGCTGCACCGTGGCATTTTGTATTTGTGGAGTTTCTTGTTGCTTTGTGGCTTTTGCATTTTGTTGACCTTGGTTATTGTAACACAGAACAAAGATGAAGATCTCTGCATGTGACTCTAACATTTGCTTGAAAAAAAACCTACAAAATAAATAAATAAATAAACTACAGATATTAGATGTACAAGTTTGATTCTTTTTAAGGACGCGTGAACACCCTTTTATTTCTGGATGCGTCTTCTAGGTATAAGTAGCCATAATAATGAAAAAAGCTTTTGTGCAACTCAGGTCTCTAAGTTTGTGTTAATTTGAAGCTTTGAGACAAAAAACACAAAGCAGAAAATCTCCAGGTCTGATGTAGATCATAATCTCTCCATCTACTGATAAAATAACTGCTCCTATCCAAACAGGATGCAATAACTTCTGCTTCTTATGCACCTTGAGCGTAGAGAGTGTAGTGCATGCATCTGCAGGTGTGCCGTAACCGTGCACGCATACGTGTGTGTATGTGTGTGACATTCTCTCCTGGTGCTGGAGCAGAACAAACATGGATTAGAGCCACACCACCATGCAGGTACCAACAACGCCCTGTTCATCGACACTCAAACTGCAAACAGTCCTGCTCCGAGCGCCCAGCTGCTGCGGCTTACATGATGTCAGGGCCATTAAATTTGTGTAGCCGCCAGATGAAAGGCCTGTCATTTGCACAGAGCTCGCTATTAGGAGGCTCATAATCACTCACGGACAGACAGGTTCGCTCCCCAGGGCACGGAGCCATCAAAGGCCTCCAACCGTGATGGCCGAGGGGAGACTCTAGGTTTTGTTTCTACTCTTATAGTGATAATTAGCTCGTTGGTTCTTGTTTTCCCTTATTATCCATTCATAAACTTTACTGTGTGATAAATATTGTGCTGCAGGCAGAGAGGCCGTCGTCAGCAGGAAAGATTAATGAGTTTATTGAAAGCCTCTACACTCATGAGCTTATCCACTCCCATTTGTGCAAATCATCAAACACACACACAGGTTTTCCATCTCCAGCTTAAACACGATGCTTTTACACTGACCAAACCACTGTAATTTGACAGTTTGAAAATAAATTTTTTAAATAAATTTGCTTGATGGAAAAGTGACAATTTTGAAAAAAAAAAGAAAGTTTTTTTTATTTTTTTGGCTGTTTAAAATTGGATTATTTCGCATCCCAGGAATCACATGATCAACAACAGGATGTTACTACTGACGGAAACGACAAACAAGACGACGACAGGAAGTGATAGGAGGCGTGAATTTGTAGAAAATTACAAAAATCCAAACTTTTAGCTTAAAATATTAAGTTGATCCTCCAAAAATATTTTTTCTTGACATTTTATATCAACAGGAAAATCCCACTGAGATTAGAAAATCTCTTACAAAAGAATCCTGACTAAGACTGGCAAAGACTTTACAAAACATTCACAGCAAAAACATGAAAGGTTAATCAAACCCATCAATATATTAGTTAAAATATTCCTCAGTTGAAAGACTTTTCAAAACCAGAACAAGCTTAAAAACATTTAGTGAAAAAGCACTTTTTGATTCATTTATCATTTCACTTATAACATGGGAAAATGTCTTGTTATAAGTGAAATAATCTGCCAATGGAATTAGAACCATTTAATCAATATTAAGGAACCATTTACTTAAAACAAGCTTCTATATCTTCCTGAAAAGTTCCTTGTAAGTTAGTTTTGCCTTATTTCAAGTGAACTAAGGTATTTGTACTAGAAACCAGTTCAAAAATACTTGGTAAGATTTTGTGTTTTTGTGGAGCAACTGTTAGTTTTAGCCTCCACCAAAACAAAATAATTTACGTGCATCTTACTTCTACTCATATTTTCCACCTTTTTAAAAAATCATTTGACCAAAACAACATGGCTGCTGTTTTTCTGGCTCCACTGCCTGTTCGTATGGAAACTAAAATCTGCTTCTCTGTGTGTGTATAATTTATAGCGCTTCGTGTATTGAGCTCACACACTCGAACAGATTCAATTTGTCACCCATGACCGGGTCTGGAGAGGTGGATGAAAAACGGCTTTGGTCCTTTCCAGGTCACAAACCAAGAAGGCCAGGGTGTCGGATAGAGAACCAGCTCTGCAGGAAACCCAACACCACTCACTTGGCCTCGCATAAACACACACACACTCAATCACAAAAACACACTCCAACTGGAACCAGCCAACATAAACTGGACTTATTTACCACTGTAACCAACTGATCTTAGAAGTCTGGCTCACAAATAGAGTTGAGGGATAATAAATTATTTCAATTTTTGGTTTTTGAACATTTTATCTTTGGAAGCAAAGATTTTTTTTTCAATAATAAACTCACTGAATTTTCATAGTTCAAATAAAACCAATATATATTGGAATAGTCACATGACCAATATCAACAGATAATACATTGATAGAATAGTCAATATAAAATGTATTGAATATTCACTGATTTCCATCATGAACCACGCAGAATTCTGGGAAATGTAGGCAGAGGAAAGATTGTAGCTGCTCATCCCTTCACAGTGGCATCGACTAACTCTAGTGAGTTAACCAAAGACTTACTAGTCTTTGATTGCCTAGTTTCACCTCTTAATTGCTTAAAAGCAAAAAACAACAAAAAAAAACCCGGTGTGGAGTAAAAACTGAATAAAACAGGGAAGGTCACAGCAGCAGCTTGACAATATTTCAGATATTTAAAACAAAAAACAAATCAATAATTACCAAAGTCAGCTGATATGAAACACCAGGGAAGATATGTGTCAAAGGCAGGACTTAAAGTAAAAAAAATCCTGAGCCTGAAACTTATAGTGGTGATAGAAATTAACTATACCGTTGCTATTGCCACAGTTTAATAAAAAAGTGTCTTTGAATAGTGCAAACAACAATACCAGTTTAGACTTTGAGCAACTTGGTAAAACTGTATTGTGTAACATTAAAACATGCCTGGCTGAAACTGGTTACACATTAACCAGGCATGTTTAATGTCTGGCATGTTACACATTAAAACATGCCTGGCATGTTTTAATGTGTAACATAAACATGCCTGGGGAAGAAGAGCTTCCCCATGGCAGCTCTCCTTCTATTCAGTGTTTGTAGCTTCTTGGCGCAGCTCCGCTCTGCTGCTACTGGTAGCTTCACTGCATCAGTTCAGCGTTACACCGGCTGATGACGTTGCTGTGATTCACTTTGTCTGGTGTCTCATTTTCTAATATTTTATGTCTTATTGAGGATTTTTGTACATATGTGTTGGCAGTTCTGTGATCATGTCAAAGCAGCAACTTATATTAAAAAGTGTTTTATTTCCGTCTGGATGCTGCCTGCTTCCATGGAAGGACAACAGAAAATCGCTCTTATAAACATGTAATTACTAAAATCACGATACCCTCACTGTGTGTCCCTCTGAAAAATGAACCCATTTAAATAAAGAAATCCCTCCATGGTGATACCACGATAGTGAGCGTTCATTTTATAGCGTTAACACCGGAGCTGTAAGTGGTCCGGTATGAAACGGGGGTGATGGAACAACACAGCACTTTTAAATTTCAATAATCAGAATAAGAAATTGTTTCTGTTGTATTAAAAGGTTTATGTCAGTCTGCCTTTTCCCCATCGATACGTTTCCCGACCACAAGGCACATTAGGGGGTTAAAAAAAAAAAAACAACGCGCGCATCGCGCAAAACTGAAACAGGGGAAGCGAGACATAAAACGGAGCGACGAACTAGATGTGAATTATGGCATAAAAACAGAGAATCCAACGCTGAACAGTGAAAAATCAACACATGATGTGAAACATGATATGAGTAAATTATGTGAATATCCTCCTTCGGCCTGTTTATTTAGAACCATGTTTGGGATTTGTGAAACTTTTTTCTGATTTGTGAACATTCAAAAAAGGGCAATTTTGCCCTATTTTTCGGTCTTGATCACACAGTAGCTGCTCTAATTCCAAAACTACAACTCTAGACCTTCAAACCTGGACTAGATTATTCTGCTATAATAGCAGAATATTTTAATCCATGTTTGGGATTTTTGAAACCTTTATGTGATTTGTGAAACTTCACTAAAGATCAGATTACTATTCGTATATGTTCCATGCAGTTTTTTTCAAATTCAATTCTAATTCAAAACCCCTTTATTAATCCCAATGGGAAATAAAATGTTGGTGTAACTCTTTAATTTTTTAAAGAGTTATTGTAGATGGTGATGGCTGTTGGAAGGACAGATCTTTTGCAGGGGTCTGTTAACCCTCTATGGCATACCGTTGCCCTCAGGCAACAAACCACAAATCTGTCCCTCACGTTGCTCCTTTGTGTTATTTTTGGGGTTTGATGATTTAAAATACCTCCAGACACATTTCTGTCCAAATAAAATAGGTATTGAGGTCCATGTGACCTTTTATTTAGAAGAGCAGCAGTCCTTTTCATGAAGCGAAGGTGCATGCTACACCTTGCCTCCTACCTGTAAGTTATACATCACTTTTCTTCATGTTTAAATTTGGGTCACTCTAACTAAAAATATTTTCATATCTGTGAATATGTAAAGAAGCAATATAGATCATTTCAAGACAATTTTTTAAATTATTTATATGCAAAAACTGTGTTTTTTTGTTTGTTGCCTCAGGGCAACATTGCACAGTTAGGGCCCTTCTGTGCAGACAATATTATTCTAATGTGATGATATTCAATTGATTACAAAATAATTATCACAGCCAATTTATGTACTTTATTATTGACTAACAGCAACAGGAGATGGATGCAAGGTCATTTCATGGACAAAGGGTGCATGGTTCAGAAGTTGGGGTCATTTCCAATGAAAACATGAGGATCCATTGTACAACCATTATTTCATTGTTTGTTTATCCTCAAAACTGACTTCAGTCCCAAAGGGTGAAGAGCTGGTCATCAATGAACAAATGGCCCCATTTCAAGGCAGGCAAAGACTGAAGCAATACCTGCTGAACCCAAATATACGGGTCTGCAGGGAACTTCATATGGCTGGTGCAGATGGTGTTCCTTACAACCTATACAGAGCGAGTTGTGCAACCACCAAATCTACCAGATATGGGAGCTGATGAAAATATTATCCTGTGCTTGGCTCAAATTCTAACAAAGAATCAGAACTACAAAGACTGATGTGAATCTGGTCACTACAACCCATAGATAATCAGATAAACAGGTGGTGATTCCCAGGTACGCCAATAATCAAGTGCCAAAAATGTGATATACAATTTTTTCACATCAGCAAGAAATTCCTTCCTGATGTTTAACATATAATGGGGAAATAGACTGATTTCAACATCCTTAGTGATTCTAACTCTGCCAAACATACACATGTACAAACACACAAATGCGCGTTTTAGTAATTTGCTCAAATGTACCATTCATTAATGAAAGTTAGTCGTTTATTTTATATTTGGTGAGTTGGAACCATGTCTGATTTATTTTTGTCAAAAAAAGTGTTTTTATGAATATAGTTTTTGTTTGATTTGTATTTCATTTATCATAATCACTGTAGAAAACTTTGCATTTTAGACCCCTTGTAGCACAATGTTGCCCTGAGGCAACAAACCCAAATCCGGTTCCGGGAGGCATCAGGGTCCAATTTTATGATTGATATGTAATTAAGGGCCAATAAGCTCCCAAAAAATGCAGGAAAATATTTTTTCCCCAAAAAAACAAAAAGTCATGCCATAGAGGGTTAAGTGAAGTTTCACAAATCAGAAAAAGGTTTCACAAATCCCAAACATGATTCTAAATATTCTATTAGAGCAGAATAAATTAGTACAAGTTTGAAGAGTCTAGGTGTTGTAATTTTTTAATTACAGCAGTTTTAATGTGATCCAGATGCCAAAAAATAGTGATTATCGAACTTTATTGAATTTTCACAAATCAGATAAAAGTTTCATAAATCCCAAACATGGTTATAAATATTCTGCTATTGGAGCAGAATAATCTAGTCCAGGTTTCATGTCTCTAGGTGTAGTAGTTTTTAAACCAGAGTTGATTAAAGATGCTATTGGAAGCTGGAATTGGAAACCAACTTCAGCTTCTTAATTGTCATGTTGTATTGAATTTGTGTTTTGTTGGCAGATTGAGAGTTTATTTATGCCAGTCATCCATCTGCAGTACCTACATTAGTCCTCAAGATGGAGACTCACACTATCAGGAAATAATCCACTGCACAATCCATTCCCTTCTGGATACATTTCCCCATTTTTCTGATTTGAAAGCTTAGTTTTATTTATTTATTTTACTAATAGCCATTTGGTACTGATCCAGCCATCCAATAAAAGAGCCAATCCATTAATTTTCTATTTCCTTAAGAGGCAGGACATCCATTCCGGCCAAAGTCCCCGTCTTTCCAGTTGGACAAATATTCGGCATGATACAACAAGACACCAACATAGGAGCTGCATATTAAAAGCGGTAACTGGCGGCTGGGGAAGCAGGTGATTTATGTAGAGAGAAAGGAGATGGGCGGATTGATTGAGAGGGAAACCCTGCGCTGTAAGCCAATTACTATTATTAGGGATTCTTAGTATTAAAGAATGAAAGCCATTAAGCACAGAAATGTTGAACCAGAGGCTCAGCTACTGCGTGGCTAAACAAGCTGCGTACACTAAGCAGTTCAGTACAGCAAAAAGGGAAAGAAATGATTGTCATGTATGTGGAGGAAATTATTTACATCTGCAGCGCAAACAGTCTGAATGACTACCATTGTTTTCCCTAGTTTCCAGTATAGCCAGTAAAGATGTGGCTTCTACTTATTTAAGTCAAGCTAATTTCTCTGTGAAAGTAAAACAGCTAGCTGGGGCTCAAAGACATACAGATATTTATAAAAGTTGGAAATTGCCAGGCCATTTGCTCAAAGAATGACACAGCAGCAAATAAGCCAAAACTGTACAAAAAATTTATGTTTTATATTTAATATTTTTTTTAAATAGTTTTTTATAAACAAGCTTTTCATATGTTGCCATTAGAAACATGTTTTTTAGCTGCACATGCATTCTTTACTACAAAATTAGCGATCATACATTCAAGGGATGCCATGCTATTGCATTTTAAGCAATACAATGTTTAAATAAATAAAACTGGAAAATAATGTATTTTAATTATTCTTTAAAACGGCCTGATGAAAAATCCAGTCAATTGAAGTCAGAATAATCGATTACTAAAATAATCAGTTGCAGTTGACATATTGAAACACAAATTTTCTATTTCCAAGAAATGAAAGGCAGCAGTAGAAACATTTTCTGCCTCTTAATGTGTTTTATGATTATTATTATTTGATTAAACGTGTTTTTTCTTTTTTTGTTTTTTTTATGTACCGACTTGTGACATCCTGTCATAAATGACGTCGTAACTTACACCGGAGCAGACAGAGAATAAAAAGTCTGGATGATTAACTTTTTTGTTTTTGAAAGATGTCCTACATGATGATGAGGCATTTTCTCCATGGTAACCAGCAATTAGACACATACTTTCTGAAATATTTGTTTGCATAGTACAAATCTTTCTTACTTATGATGGATGAAAGTTGACGTTACCTTTGCCACACTTCTGGTCTGCCATCCTTACGATTAATGGCAGCGGTCCATCGCTATTTTCATTCTTTCTCAAAGGGTTTACGATAAAATGGACATTATGGTTTCCATATCTGTTTGCGCAGTACCCTATGACATTTTTTAGAATGAAATTAATTAAATAAATTAACTACAATATGATATAACGCACATATAGGTTGTTTTGACGTCCATCATGGCGGAGTGGGCCGCTTTCGTCACGTACAGAGACTTTGTCCGATTGGCTGCTTCAGGGAAAACCGAGTTAGCTAAGACTCTGACAACACAATTATATTTTAGCAATTTATTTACCACAAACCCGGAGTGAGCAACTCCGTCTTCTACGTCTCCATTTTGGTCTGAAATGTCGCTAAACGGTTCACGACAGAGTAAGAGCGTTAGCCGTTGTTAGCCGGTGGGCAAGGCTAACGTCCTGTCTTTAAGTCTGCGGCAGCTATTTTGTAAACTTATTAGAGATATTTCAGACCAAACTAGAGATAATAAAATTTGTAATACATAAATTGCATCAATTAATTTAAGTTATCTTGAGACTACCAGTGAAAATGACCTGTTTACTAAAGATGGAGGATGTTGCTGTTTGAAGCAGCCAATCAGACGTCAGGATCTCCCCTAAAACCCGCCCAGAATTTGATGTTAGTTGACTGTTCATGATGGGCTTCAGCAGCACATAAATTCTAAAGCATGAAATTATATATAGTTGAAATGAATACATTTAATTAAAGCATATAATTACCACTTTTTTTAGATTTTAAAAAGTGCCAATTTTGTACAACAGCTGTACAAACTGCAAAATGTTATACTTAATTTTACATTTTAATCAAACCTCATGTCTGAAAACTTTTAATCTCAAAAGTACTCCTACAAAATCCATCTACAAAGTTGAACTGTCTGGGTCTTGCAGGATTTTATCAGTTTTTCTTGATAATCTCCCTCTTAACATAAAAACATTGAGCTGGAATATAATCTGGATTCGTTTGGTAAATTGGTGTCTCCCTCAGGTCAGCAGTGAAATAAAAAAAATAAAAACTCCAACAATCGTTCTCATAAAAATTTATTTATTTAGCAAATGATATTTTAGCTCTAATGAATACAGACAGGACGGACACAGAATAATTTATCAGTCGACAGAAGTGTGATGGAGGTTTATTCTAACTCAGGACACAGAGCTGCACAGAACTGATGGCTTTGACATTTTCATTCTAATTCTCTGATTCAATTAAGGAAACCTTCATTTGATTCGACTTTTAAAATGCATGTTTGTTTTGGGCCATAAAGTTCAAACTTGGCTTGATTCTATTACACAAATATCTAAATTCAATCAAAGATAATTAGAGAGGAGAGAAGTCAGCAGCTGATAAAAGTATAATTTATTTCTGATTAAATATTGAGGAACAATGCGAGTAATCTCCTGTTTTTAAGACATTTTAAGGTAATTGAGAATCAAATTTAAGACCTATGTCTCCACAGAAACTGGCTAATAATTTGCACTTACCCTTGACAGACATCTAGCTAGCTATCGACAACTAGCTGCTAACATAGTTAACTACCGTAGCTACTAGTTTGAGTCACTGAACGACTCGAACTTTTGCCCGATAAAAAAATCTCACGAGAAAAAAAACAAACTTATACAAAATTAAATAGTTATGTTAGCAAAATTCAAGAGGTGTGATTAATATATTAAGGGCCAACTTTTTAAAAATGAATTTATGACATTTTAATACAACAGAGACTTAAGGCCATACAGAAAATAATAAATTATAAGTAATGAGGATAAAGTCAATATTACAAAAATAAAATCAAAATACAATGTGAGCATAAACTCATGAGAATAAAGTCAATATTATAATAAAATTCACTTTATTCTTGTATTTTTATCAACTTACTTTCATTTGACGGACTATACCAAGAAAAATAAAATAAAAAATACAAAAACTAAGAGAATAAAGCCATAATATTACCAGAATAAAGACTTTATTCTCATATGAGTTTATGACTTTATTCTCGTAATCTTTATTTTCTTAGCATAAATACTCCATTGTATTTAAAGGCCTTAATTTAGATAAATTTAAGACTTTTTAAGTATGTGTGGACACCTGTCAATATTTATTTTTTTAGCCTTTTTTGGCCAGCAGCTCTACTCACTCTGACCACAAGGGGGCATTATATCTGTAGTTTCCTGTATGGTTTTGCCCTCATCCTCCATCTGCAAACTTCGTGCAGAAAACGAGGTAAAGCAGCGACATCAACGCAGAAATAAGAAAAACATCCAAACCTGGAGACGGCTCTATAGTCCTGATGTGAGCTGGAGACATTTTGAACCAAATCTCTGGATTTTATTTTCCACACAGCCAAAAAAAAAGAAAAAAAAGCTGGATTTCTGACTACGTTAAAGAAGGAAAAGGAACGACCCCTGATCTCTTTCATCTTTCAGATGCAAATATTGTGATAAAAGGGGAACCGACCATTTAAACAGAAGTGTTTAACAAGAAATGAGGAACAGGAAACGATACTGTCAGATAAAAGATGTTTGAGTTGCATGATGGGAAATGTAGTTTAAATACTTCAAACATTATGTCTTCAACCGAGCCATCAAACGCTTTTAAACTGTTCAGATGTCAAATCGATACAGTAAAGCTAAAACGATCAAAATTTTAACAGCTTATAAACATTTAAACCAAATGAAATTAGAAAAGTAAAACTCCTATAATGTTTTATTATGAAAAATGTGTTCCGTTGGTTTATTTTTTTCAGTGTTGGCACACTGAAAAATGGCCTTTACACCTTTTTCCTTCCTCTAAACTTTCCCTTAATGTGACTGGATGGATCGTTCAGAGCAACTAGCTTCTTCAGCTAATTGGCGATGATGGAATAGTAACATTTCTGTATTAAATGTTTTTTTCAATCATCTTTAGTAATATTTTTGTTTTCTGTGAAACAGTTTTAAATATCATTGGATTTAATTACAACACTTCCCACCAATGGAGCATCTACATCTACCTTCAGGCAGGTAAGGTTGTAAGAATGGTTCATGTTAACTACAATACCCATGATGCAACTCAGTCAGCTGGTTGCATTAGGGAAAGATTGTCTTCTAGTCCATTTAACTGCTTTCTAATGTCACAAAATACTTGATTCAACTGCTTTCCACAATACGCTCCAAGAAACTTGATAATTTTATTTAAACAGCATCAATGAGTGAAGGTCCATCCTGGTGGATCAGCAACTATGAGGTCAGCTGGTTGAAAGAGCATTTTAGTAAATTATCATTTAATTATTCAAACTGGACATTTGCCTTTAAACTCCATGAACCAATAATGGGATATATGCAAGAAAAACAACAACAAAAAAACTAATTACAGCTATAATAAATACACCTTCCCATCATCAGTCGCACCTGTTCGTGTTTCTTACAGAAAATAAACAAGAATATTCAAATAATTAGCAAATGGAAACCGATTCCTGTTCTTCCTGGGTGTGCTGAGGCTACTGGTGTCCAGTTTAAACCAGTTAGTCGTCTTGGTGGGAATTAGTAGCCTTGAGGAAGCTTTAACACACACATTCACACACACAGAGGAAACATGTGGCGAAAAGAAAATAACAGCAAAAACGTGAATGATTTCTAAGAAGGTGTTAATGAATTTCTTTTAAAGCAATGAGAAGCAAGAAAATGTGATATTTTTGATATGTGGTTTGTGCAAACGCTCAGCTTTTCTTTCTGAAGGAATTTTCCTGAACATGTGAAAACATTCTTCTGTCTATTTTCACCGCAAAAACACTAAATATTACCAACTAATTTGGTTTAATTTCCAGTGCAAACATCTTAATATGAGACAAAACTAACTTACAGGCAACTTCTCAGCAAGATACAGAAGTTTGTTTTGAGTTAATTCCTAAACATTGATGGAAAAGTTTCACTTATGGGAAAAATGTTTTGTTATAAGTGAAATAATCTGCCAGTGGAACTAGAACTCGGTTGCTAGGAGACGGACTGGGCTTGTATGGGGTTGCTAGGTAACGGCAAAGTGCCATCGAACTGATTCATATTTTTTATGAATTTTAAGGAATTATTGACTTAAACAAGCTCAAACATTTTGCTGAAAAGTTCATTGTAAATCAGTTTTTCTTAATTCAACTGTACTAAGATATTTGCACTAGAAACTAAACCAAACTTGGTAAGATTTTGTGTTTTCGCTGAGTTAAAGAGCATCATCCCCGACTTCCAAAAGCTTCTCAGCATAAGGCATAATGATAAATTATGACTCTGGGAAACGTTCAGGAACCTGGTTATGTGTTTTCCTGCCTTGCATCTTTAAAATAATCCCTGCGGTTTGTGGTTCTGTAACGCTAAGAGGCTTTTGGTCGCCAGGCTGATGGAGAAAAGGCATTTTTCACTTCAAAAACACAAAATCCTACTCAGTAGTTTGGTCTAGTTTCCAGCACAAATGTTACTAATTTACAAGAAACTTTTCAGCACAATATATGAGCTTGTTTTAAGACAATAACTCTTTAATATTCATGAAAACTGCTAGTTGTAAATGAAACAATTGAAATAAACGTTTTTCCATCTTAAATGTCCGTTTCCACTGGAAGATCAGCCCCCTTATAACTTGTCCTTTTTCATCATGATTAAGGCATTACTGAGTTAAAAACGCTCCTATATAAGCTTGTCAGTTGGTTTTGTCTCATTTTAAGTGAACTGAGATATTTGTATTAGAAACCAGACCAAAACTACTTGGTGAGATTTTGTGTTTTTGCAGTGCGGGGAACAAGAACAAGGAAACAAGAGGCTCTAACAGCTTTCATCTGCAGTTCCATCACTTGTATTAATTATATGGCTTTTTTAAACATCCGGCCTCATCCGGGGAGATGAGAGGGAACAAAACAAAAACTACAACTATATGAGCTTCAATCAGGCACAAAAATAAAGAGCTACACTCCAGTCTTGATCCGGTCGGTCTTTGGTACCACAGTAGTTTATGTTGCAGGTCCCGGCAGAACCGCTGGATGCTACAGAACTCGTTCCCGTCTGACCGGGAGTTTAAAGGTGCAGCAGTGGATCGGACAGAATCCTGGAAGCAGCGGGATCTTCAGCTGAGCTTCGAGCATTTCTCACCGAAAAAACTAAACCTTACCAAGTATTTTTGTCTAGTTTCTTCTGCAAATGTCTGAGTTCACTTGAATTAAGACAAAACTGACTTACAAGTAACTTTTCAGCAGGAAGTAGGGGCTTGTTTTAGGTCAGTAATATTAATGAAAGGGTTCCAACTGATTATAATGGAGTGTAAGGGCCAAACTAAGAAAAAACATAAAAATTAAATTTTGAAAATGAATTTGGACAAGAATAAAGTCAAAATAAAACGAGAATAAAGTCCAAATAATAGAACTTTATTCCCGTAATTTAATCTTTTCATGGTATCGTCCGATGGAGCTAGTACTTTTACTTCAGTTAATATTAAGGCTTTATTTACTTCATAAAAGCTCCTGTGTCTTGAAGAAAAGCTTCTTGTAAGTCAGTTTTGTCTTAATTCAACTGTACTAAGATATCTGCAGCTGAAACTTGACCAAAAATACTTGGTAAGATTTTGTGTTTTTGCAGTTTTAGCAACATTTGTAGAAAAAAAAAATAAGTCTGGAACAGAGTAAGTTTGCTAAGTTTCATGTCTGTTTTCTGTTCAGAGGAAAGAAACCGATGCCTTTCTTGCTTTTTAAATGTGTTTTTCGGATCATCTTTCAGGAATCTGATATTTCCTGTTCGTGCGCTGATCGTATCTTCCGACGGGAGACGGCAAAACCAGGCCGACCCGTTTCATTTCCTCTGACGCTCATCTCTTTCTTTCTAAGAATCGGAGAGCCGCAGGGACACAAAGACGCTGCGGACCCAATCCTGGCTGGTCCCCACTCATTCTAAACTGGAGTGGGCTCATAAAGCGGTACTGGTGTGTGTGTTAGGGGTGGCGGCCGTGGGAGTCAACAGCGGCTGGCCTCGATGGGCGACAGAGTCAGGATGGTGCGGTCATTGGAGTAGAAGTTCTCTGTGTCGCTCCAAGACCTGGAAACAGCAGTGACTGAAGGTTAGCAGACAGACGCAGTGCGTTAGTGTGTGTGTGTGTGTGTGTGTGGGAAACGGGAGAGCTGAGCTGTCAGTAGCTATAAAAACCAAAAATGATCCCAATCAATCAGGCTGGAGGAAGCAGAGCGGATGGGTGGATGGATGAGGGAGGAGTTAGTGATGGGTGGATGAGTTAGTGGTGAGTTCCTGAAGTCTCTCCTCATTAAACCGTCGTTCAGCTTTTACGTTTAGTACGACAAGCGTTAGCAACCATTAGAAATTAAATGAACTGGTAATTAAGCTTCAGCACCAATTGACAGTAATTACAACTGTAACTAATCGATTATTCTGACCATTAATCAGACACAAAACTGCTGAGTAATGCTGAGTTTTTCATTCAAGCACTTCCATTTTTAAAATAAAAAACAAACATTTCTTATAATGCAACAGCAGAGCTTTCTGTTAGTGTACGCTTGTTCCTTTGCAGCAGGGCTGGGACAGCTAATTGATTAATCAGATAAAAGATTGGAACATTCTGCTGAGTTTTTCATTCAAGCGATTCAATTACTTTTTAAAATCAGAAAGTAAACATTTTAGGAATCAATAACTAATGATGTATCAACTTTGAGGGGTGGAAAATGTTGGATCAACTTTAGCCTCAGTGTAAATGTGGGCTGCAGAGCACATGGTTTTCATTAGTAACACCTGGGTTAATGTCTGATCCGCCTCTGAGCTGAGATGAGACTTGAGTCACTCAGCATGAGTAATAAAAAAGAGAAGAAAGTCATGAGCAACGGGCACCAGATCACTGCCTCCTGCACAACCAACAAGAACGCAACAAGGTTTTTCTGAAAGGTAATTCAACACCCAACTCTCGTCTTTTCCAGCAGCCATTATACAGGGGTAAAACCAGCTGACCAAACCTGCTGGAGCTCTGCTGTGATTGCTAGGTAACGGGGGCGGGGCTTCACTAGGGTTGCTCGGTAATGGGGGTGGGGCTTCTCTAGGGTTGCTAGGTAATGGGGGCGGGGCTTCACTAGGGTTGCTAGGTAATGAATGACTGTTAAAAACTGGGAGGATTTTGAAACAGCTCATTTTCCAGACACCAAAACACATGAACTTATTGCCAGAAAACAGCTGGGTGTTTCTTTTAAATGCTTGGGTTGATTTTAGAAGCAGCTGAAACTGAAATGGAAGCATAAAGACGAAGAAAATGTGAATTTTGCATAATACCCTTTAAGAGTTGGTGAGGGGAAGAACGAGGCCACCCAGGGTCTCTGAGTCGGCCTGTGACTCAGATGGTGAATTAACCGGAGGCGCTCACATGCGCTACATCACTATCTCAGCTCGTCTAACAGAGGGAGGAGGAAAACAAAAAAACAAGCATCTGAGCTCTGAAACCATCTCTAAGCCAAGGCGACCCTCAAAAAGCTTCAGGGAACACAAACCGAGAACAGAACAGGCCGATTTCTGACGAACTCACTGGGGACATTAGCGGCACATGAATAATTAATCTGAGATTAATGCAGACTGTAGACACAGAAGGACAAAAACACACACAGGAGAAGGAGAGCGACAGTGACAAGCAGATCCAGGTAACATTGTATACAAAATACCAGCCCAATGCAACAAAACGGTTGGTGTTCTTGTTTTGTACTTCCTGTCGGATGGGGGCGGTTTTTCCAACTCCGCTCGGCTGGAACACCAGGAATTATAAAACAAGCACACCCTTCATGTTGGCCTCTTCTCAGAAGCAGGTATAAGGCTTCAGCATCCAATGAAAAATGGTCAGTAGATACAGGAAGTAGCAAAAAAAAAAAAAAAAAAAAAAGAAAAACTAGAACTACATTTCCCAGAAGCCACATTTCTTCACTCTCCGATTTTTACCGAATTTTGGTTCTTAAAACAAAGTGAGCCGAGCCATAACTCAGATGATGCGCCACTAATAATTTTTTTTTACATATTTTATTATATACAAGTCGTGGTGGTTTGTTCAGTTGTGAGACAAATAATACTTTTCTGCTATGGTCGTATTATTAAGGCATTAAGGCCAAATTCACTCTACATTACCTTTTAAACAAACATTAATAATCCTTTTTCTCAATCTGAAAAGATAACTGTAGATGAAAGAAGGTATTTGGTTTGCATATTTTGATACTACAACTACTTCTCCATCTGCAGTCAGGACAGACAAAGCGATGCAGAGAAATAAAACAACTGCAGATTCTATTTATTGACTTCATTGTTTCCATTATAGTAAAAAGCCGACCGCTGCAATATACATTACGTCCCCCGGTGTTTCCTTAAATCCTGTGGGAGGGGACAAATTGGTTGTGATTTGTCACTTGGAGGAAACCAATTGGTTGCTTCGTGCCAAGGTCAGAAAACAAATCAATCAACCCCACAGGAGGCAATTCATCTAAATTGAATCATCATTTAATGGAAAAATCTCAGCCTGAAGGTCTGTGTTTGTTTCAGAGAACTGACCCTGACAGCAACACCGCACAGCCGCAAGTAGGGAAACGTGTTCACCTAAAAATACTGTCAATATGCATCTGCTGCAACACACAGAGAGAGACGCACCAATCAGAAAATGGAGGCCAATTTCAGGTCTGCAGGTTTGGTAGAGCTTTGGTTTTGATTCGTTCTTTAAAAATCTGCATTCATGAAACTGTTTTTACACGAGTTATATCAGAGCAAAAGGGATGTAAAACTAAAGTCACTGTAACACGAGTTTTTACTGGTAATTTAAACAAAGACAATAATGTATTCCCATTCCAAACTGTCTTTACCGAAATGAAGGTTGTTTAAACACCTGATAGTCGGGAGATTCGCTTTGGTTGGGGACCAAAGTTGCATAAAACATTTATTTTATTTTTGGCTGCAGTGGTTCTCTTTCACCCTCCACTGAGTCAAACGATAAAACTCTTTGAGAAACCTGTTCCCCTCCTCGCCTGTGGGGGCGCTGCACCAAGTGAAGAAGACACTTGGTGCCACTTCCTTCTTCATGACATATAAACAAAGACGGAGTAGCGACAGAAATTAGTGATTGCAGGATTTCCCGTTTGTCTTTGGTAAAAGACAACGAACCATTTCTCCTGCTAGCGCTAGCTTGCCACGTTTGTTTTCCCAGAATGCTCTGTGTTGTAGTCCACTTCCTGATTTGGAGCGGTCTCTGGTCTGCTTGGTGTTCACATATGAATTTCCATTAACTATAAAATTGACCAGATTAAAAATACGAAAATAAATTTACTTCATAGAAAAGTGCCAATTTTGAAAAGTTTTTACACTTTTTTTCCAGCTGTAAAACTTTTGTGTTTACCGAAAACTGCGATGGAAACGCTTTCGCATCATGCTAATTTGTCTACAGCAGCAGAGAGACTGTTTATGGTCACTGGGCTCTTGGGACAATGTGGAAAAGTGTTTGCATCCGTTGTTATTTTAAGTTTTTCTCTCTCTCAGCCATAAGGAAGAGAGCATCAATAAAAATCACAAAAACTATAATCAATAATTAAGCTACAAACTGATCAAATTGGTCAAAGTTAAAATTCTTGGGCATTCTTTAATTTCCACTGCAGATTTTCCCTTTACAAATACACACATTAATTAAAAAAATAGAGGAAAATTGGCAACAGGAGACAGGAATGTAACATCTTCATTACTGATCTAATCAATATCTGGAGTCCTGAGACGTTTGGAGAAGTATTGACAGGTCAGCAGAACGGGCTGGTCACGTCGTCTGATCAATAATCACACTGATCAATGCTGGGATTCAGGTGGACACAATTATAAAAAGTGCAAAGAGCTGCAAACTGAGAGCCCAGCCTCCAAACCGTGAAGTAAAACCTCAACATTTCATCAAACCTCCTGGATCTGCAGCTGAAAGAACGTCCCGCTACGTCACCATCACTCCTAAATATCATCTGGGGACCCACAATGCATTGCTGCCCAGTGAAATTAAAACATTAATAAAGAAAGAGTCTACTTCCCACCACTTTTTGTAGCTAAATATTTAATGTGTATAGTGTCAGTAAGCATTTAATATTTGGATACTTTATGATTATACCAGCCAGCCATTATCACTGCGATGAGGTTTCGGCTACAGATACAGCGTTGGCCGAAGCCGACCGGATATTTCATGAAGTAGTGATGTTGTCTGTTAAAGTGCATAACAAACTAAAGGATTTTCCCTAAAAAACCCGCTCCCCGTCTGGACATCAAACGCTCATTTAAGGAAGAATCACAGAAGAACAGAGACAATCAAGGCAGACAACACAACAGATCATAGCACATGGCAGAGACAGACAAATGGCAAATACATTAGCAAAGGCGTCGGTTTTACAGACAGGACAGCCGAGCAGCTGCGTTTCCGTTGATCCTGGAACCGCGCAAACTGGAATTACGAAAATAAATCTGCTTAATGAGAGATGCCAATTTCAAAAAACTCAATAAAACTTTTTTAGTTTTACTGTTTTTCAGCTGCATCGAAATTTCTGTTTTTCACAAAACTGAAATGGAAATATTGTTTGTGTCATGCTGGTTTGTCTACTGCAGAAAATCGATTATCGGTAGTAACTGGCCTCCTTAGACGATGCGCATAAGTGTTTACATTCGTCGCCGCAAAGATTTTTAATGATTTAAGTGAACAAACTGATTCATGTGTGACTTTAATTACATTTTTACTTCAGAGTAAGAAATGCTCCTAATTGCAAAATGGTATTTTTTAGAAATAAGTGGAATTTTTATCGGACATGCATTTTGTGCAAGGAACGAGACTCGATAGCTGCGTTTCTGTTACAGATGAGAGAAAATGTCAAAAAAATACTGTTTTGCAACTGCAATGTTTCCGTTGAACAACAAATTAAATTAAAATCACATGTGAATAAGTTTGTTCACATGGCAAATCATTAAAAAACATCATCCTACTGCTACTTCCTGTCACTTCCTGGTCCTTCCCGCCAGCAGTGAGACCCGGTTCATATCGTGACTTGTTCGCTTGTCACCATAAAAAAAAACTGCTAGATGATAAATTGTCCCAGAAGTTATTGAGATAAACAATAATATTGTTGTTTAATATAATGGCATAAGGACACATTCTCAAAGATCAACAAACTTTAAAATTAAATTGACTGGAACCGGAAGAGATTTTAAATATCAAAATAAATAATAGTAAAATAAATGAAAAAAGGAATTATGAATTTTCTCCAAGCAAAACTGTCCTTCAAAAAAAGGGCTAGTTAAGACCAGACTGAAAACTTTCATCAGTTTTTGGTAGAAAGAGAAAAGAAGAACGATAAATCGTGCTAATGGAAATCGTTGAGTTAGTTTTAATTTATCATGCAATTAAATGTTTTATTTTTTATTGCGACAAACTTAAAAATGTTTCCATTGCAGTTTTGTGAAATACACCAATATTGATACAGCTGAAAAAACAGGTTTTTTCTAAATTGGCTCGTTTGCATTAAGTACATTTATTTTCATAATTCCAAGTAGCGCAGTCCTACGGTCGGTGGAAACGCAGCTGCTGACGTGTGAACCGCGATAAATAAAAATATCGTACCAAATTCTCCCTGGTCGACAGAAAACCATCGTACTCTGAAGCGTTAGCCTCTACATTTTTGGTTTCATTGCCTTTCCGACTCCAAACTCCACTGGATGTGTGTTTAATCATGCCGTAACAGAAGAAGTCTGTAAGTGTTTGATCCACTCATCTTCAGCCTCAGACTCTTTCACCCTAGAACCACCGACACTCTGCTTCCGCCCAGCTCAGCCGGATCACGGGCTAAAACACTCGGAGCTGCTGCCCAAATCAAAAGACGGTTCATCGGGATTCATAATCATCGTTTCTCGTCGACGCTGCAGTCCTCCCCACCTGTTGCTGCGGCTGGATGTGTGGCAATTGTTGACGCTGGCCTTGCACTGTCCCGTCATTTGTTCCAGGAGGCGGGCCAGGCGGGAACAGCCGCTTTGCCCATGTTGGTAGCAGCACAGGGACTCCACACAGCTGAGGGCCTGCGCCTGGGGGGCGGATAGAGACTGCAGGAGAGCAGAGACGGTGAGAGCAGGAAGAGCCAGAACAGGTGTGTGAAAAACAGGAAGCATGGGTTAGTGAAACATCATGAGCAGAGGGAAGAGAACAAGGCAGCAGGACAGATTGGTGGATAAAAACGGGAAAAAAAAAACAGAAGTTAGATCAAATAGACTTGTTTGTGTTATTGTTCAATAAGGGCGACGGGAAGATGATGCTGCATGCTGCCTGGGCGATGATGAATTACAGGGAACACACACAACATGCAACAACAAAACGGGACCAACAGGACCGTACAGACTGCTACACCGGAAAACAAGAGCCCTAAATAAAATCCTGAAAGTATCAGGAAAGAAAATACAAAATAAAATCATGAGGAAAAGTCGCATGAGAATAAAATAGAAAGAATACGAGGATAAAGTCGTATTATTTAATATAATATGGGAGGAGATATTTTTACTGCTTCTTATCCAATACCGGAGCTTCTCAATGAAGCTCATTGTCTGCATAAAAGTACATTTATTTTATTTAATAAAGGGAAACCCATATTGATTTATTCCACAAGGTGATACTTTTCAACTTTGATTATTGATTCCAGATCATGAAAAACTCAAAATTAATTCCTCAGTAATTGTGAATATTACAATAAAATGATTTCCATCAGACATTACATAGATATTGACTTAATAATGGTCACCTTTGCAAGTAGGTTAAGCCACAAATTTTGTGGGAAAGTTTGATGAAAGAAAAAATTCAAGTTAAAAAAAAAGCAGCAGCCTCAAACAAAGTACCGATACCTGGTTCAATGACAATGGTTCCTTTACTGGCCTGAACCCAGTAAAGAATCTGTGGGGATTATTGTCGAGAGGAAGATGAGAAACATCAGAGCCAACAGTGCAGACGAGCTGACTGGCAGTTTTAGATCAACCTGGGCGTTCTCAACACGTCAGCAGGAAACAAAGGCTGATTACCTCCAAGGAAAGCTGCAGAGATGCAGCAATATATGAGACCTGAGGAATTCACTGCATACAACACATAATTCATGGACGGTTTTCCAAAGGCCTTCGTTTCCGTTTTTAAAAAATCCAGTTTTTCACCTTGCAGAAGTTTAAAAGCTAAAATATAATATTTATGTTTTGAAATCTCTCTTACACCTGAATGGTCCAAGAAATTTACAGAAAAATGTCTAAAGAATGTCGCCAAGTTTTTCACACACACACACACACACATATATATATATATATATATATATATATATATATATATATGTGTGTGTGTGTGTGTGTGTGTGTGTGTGTGTGTGTGTGTGTGTGTGTGTGTGTGTGTGTAATCTAGGAGTCGAGGTTTATCCAAGTTTCACTGACTCAAATTTAAGACTAAGACCATTATGAATAATAATTAAGACAAATTAAAAGAAAAGCAGGGAACCAAAACTGTGAAACTTCTGTGGCTCTTAGCAGCAGCTTTGCGATTCTCATGGCATATTGCTCTCTAGCTAACTAGCTAGTAAATTAGCTAGCTGCTTCCAAGAGCTAAATAGCTTGATGACTTCAGCTTGCTAGTTAACTCTCTAGTTAGATGGCTAGAGCGTTAACTAGGTAACTAGTTAACTCTGTAGTTAGCTAAAAAGTTAATTAGACTTAACTCTGGCTAGTGAGTTAGCTAGAGATCCATATGCTAGCTGTTAAAGCTAGCTAGAAAGCATCAGTTTGTTACTGGTCACCTTAACCACCTGGAGTCAGTAGAGGACGCAGTTAGTGAAGATGTTTGTACACGACTCAAACTTTTACCTAACAGAAAAATCCTGTGAGACAAAAAAAAACCAAACAAATAATCCTGTCACAACTAAATTTAAGACCTGTAATTAATGAATTTAATGTCAACTTACATTTTCTTTAATGGATTTAAGACATTTTAAGGCCTTAACTGTAACTAATTTGAGACTTTTAAAGGATGCGTGTAGGCCCTGGGAATTGTACTGCTGAAATTAATAAACTTTTCATTGATAAATGCACTTTTAAGCAGTGGATTGTAGTGGAGGGACTCTAAAACTAAAAGTTTAAGTTAGCATTTATATTTGTGATGGATTGCTCCACATGGTTTAAAATAAATTTACGATGAAGCAAGGCCTCCTGATCTGATTAACAAGCAACAGCCCTTAGCCTTTACTGGACGCGACTCCATGTTTTGTATGAAAGAGATTTTGTAGCTAATCAGATTTATCTGAGAGCTAGTGATGCATGGGTAAACAAAGCTGGCCAGAAACATCTGGGATCGGATCATTCCTCTGATCTGAGTCAGCACCGCGGAGACGGCGGGTGATGAAGACGAGGCAAAGCCAGGATTAGAGAAACGGGAAAAGGAGCAGAGTCAGGTTACACTCTGGTTGCTCACAACAGAATGAAACTGGGGAGCGCTGGGATTTAGTAATTCATTGTTCACATTAATTACAGGAGGACAAAGAGGCATAAAAATTGTCTTAATTATCCAAGTCCAACTGAAAGTAAATTCATAAATAATAGGACATTTGAGGGAGTTTTATTTCATGTCTTTGAAGCTGTATTTGCTAAGGGTGCAAGCCACCGTCTGCACTCTGATGTTTTGCTGCAGCAGAAATATGAGACGCTGGCGTCAAGCCAAACGTTTGCTTCTTGGCCGCAGACAGCAAAACACAAACAAATCAAACTCCACATAGTTTATTCTCAAACTAAAGTGCTTTTAGGAGGAACTGCAAGTAGCACATTCCTCTGGTTAGGAGTCACTCACTCAGAGGACATAAAGCAAAACCAATCCATACATGTTAAGCACTCGCGTTTTTTTTGTTTTAAATGTTCCACGTTTCTGTCAGTAGAAATCAGGCGACTGTTAGATTGTCCTCACAGTGAAACCAAAGCAATGGGATTGAAAAAGAAAACAGACTCTGAGGAGTGAAGCATGAGTATTTTGAGGGAAACATGAAACTGCTGCTGCACATGTTGCAGAGCAGGGTGTTGCTAGGCAACCAAAGAGTGGGCGAGTTGCTAGGCAACCAAAGAGTGGGCGAGTTGCTAGGCAACCACAGAGTGGGCGAGTTAGTCGACTCCACCAACTACATTTAAAAGTCAGTTTCATATTTTAACTTATTAAAAGTCAATTCTACAGTTTGATTATGTCTGTAAAGTTTATCTGACTATTGGAAGGAGGGTCAGAGTCTGAGGCAGTTACCTGTGTGCTGTACAGTCAGATGTTGGGATGGTTCTCTTTCAATTGTTTTGGCTTAATTTTTTTTTTCAGAAGGTTGTGGTAAATTTTGTTCAACCTTTATATTTACCATAAAATGGTCACATAACTTTTCCTTTCCTTCTCTTTTCCTCATCTTTTCCCTCCTTACCTGAGCTGACCCTGCATCACCGTCCTGCTGCTGGCCGCGGGTCTAATGTCTCCTCCTTTACCTTCTGCTCTTTCTATTGTAACAATAAAAACTTACTTTCAATATATGGAAAGCAACAGTGAGCACAACTTCTGCACAGAAATTACAGATGGTTCTGCAGAGTAACTAGTTTCAGTTCAGCTAAGATTATCTCAACTTACGCCTTTTGTTTGGAAGAATACGGCGAAGCTTTCTGTCGTTTGGCTCTGGATCGTCCGAGGTTCATCTTTCAAGAGACGCCATGAAACACAAACTTAAATTATAAGGGCGCTACGTGGATTGGTAAGAAAACGTTACGGTCAGATTTATGGAAACTGCTGAAAATTGCAAGTCTGTGCAAAATTTGCCAGAAATTTGTTACAATCACAACTTCCTGTAAGTAGGGGCGGCCATTTATTGTATCGTTTATTATTTATCATGATGCATTTCTTCGTAATAAGAATTCCGATTTATTCTCGTCACGATAAATTCCAATGAATGATGTTTAAAATCCCCCAAAACTGTCAGGATTGTTAGTTTTACCACTGTTTAATGAAAGTAACAATACATTTGACAATATCACTAAATGTAGTGAAATAAATCACACTTCTTCTTTATGTGTCCTAAAGAAGCGCGTCACATATGGCGTGTTTTTTAAAGTATTCATGTTTGTTGGGCTGTGATTGGTGAGTCATGTGTCACAGCCATACATTCACCTAAAAAAGAAATAAAGATGTTTTGTATAATCACGTTAATCGATATTACAGAGGCACCATAAAATATAGTGATAAAACCTTCAGTGTAGGGATAACAGAAGTATCGTGATTTAAGATTATTTATCGTAATAAATCCCACCCATGTTCACCCCAACCTACGATAAACTATTAAAAAAATAAAAAATAAAAAAATAAAAAAAGACTTCAAAAATGAAAAAATAAAGGATTTCATGAGAAGCAAACAGATGATCCAGTGAGTTTCACATGGCTGAATGAAAACAACCAAGACGATGAAGCCGGCATGCCAACAGCATTCTCTCCTCATCTGAAACCAAACTGATCAATAACAGCGATTGGTGATCTGAGACCAGGTTAGGGAAGCTCAGGTTCTACATGGAGGGTCTCTGTAGCAGCGTTTCCATGGAACTGGGCAATTTCACATTTTGAAAGTTAAATTGTTTAAAGAAATATGCTAAAACGTTTTGAATTAGGGATGAGTTTTTTTTTTTGGCTGTATTAAAATTGTTTTATTTCACAAAACTGTAGTAGAAACACTGTCACATCACATCAACAACTGGATGTTACTACTGGTGGAAACGACAAAGGAGATGACAGGAAGTGACATTATGACGTGGTATGTTTTTTAATAACTTATTGCGTGAACAAACTTATTCACATGTGATTTTAATTGAGTTTCTTATTTAATAGAAACACCAAAATTGTGAAAAACATTTTTTAGACATTAGCAGAATATTGATAAAGTTTTGTGCACATCTGTAATGGAAACGCAGCTACAGTCAATCAGGGAGGGATGAGTAAGTAGGACAGGAAACTGGACCATGAGACAAACCGTATTTCTACACAACAATTAAAATAAAACACCAATATGGGGGAATGAGCAGCGGTGCAGGTTTGAGGCAAACAGTGGGGCTGTGCAGGTCGCTGTGGCTGTGAGGAGGCGGACAGGGTTGGTTGGACCTCAGACCAGACAAGGCCAGTGACGGTAAAATGGGGACAATGGGAGAATGCAGCACAGATCAGGGTACTACCTAGGGGAGCATGAGTCTGGGCCGGGGCGGCAGGGGGAGGATAAGCAACTAGCAGGTGCCAATTGTCCTCCCCTGGGCTCCGCTGGGCTTTAACAGGGTCATATTCTGGGCCGACTGAACCCTCACCCTGCTCCATCTGAAGGACACAAGATGCTCACAGTCAGCCCTGCTGGCTTACCGTCAGTCAGACTGCAGACTGCAGGCAGGCCAGCGACGTAAGCAAAAACACATCCATGTTCGTCATTTAGTCCTTTACAATCTGTCCTTACTGAAACACTTTCACCAAGCAGAGGACAGCGGCCGTACTTTGAGTCTGCGTTAAAACGTCTTGGACCAGCTGATGCCTTAAATACGACAGAGTGTTTGGGCCAGGAAGGAAAAGTTACTACGGGAATAAAGTTGTGATATCATGAAACCCCAAGACACAAAAACGCTGTCAAAATGAGGACTGTTGAGTGAGTTATGCTTTGGTTTTACAGATAAGTAAATGGTTCATCTGTTCAGCATCAGATTATCAATCTGTAGCCGACCACAGATTGATAATCTGACGCTGATGTGATAACTAAAGCCCTTTATTCTCATAATACTGATGACTATTATGACTTTATTCTCGTAATTCCAGTTTTTAATGTTTTCCTGGTGAGCCTGGCTCCAACACTCGATCGTAACCTTGAAACTGATGGTTGTTGTTTTGGGATTCAATAAAAGACTAAATAACAGAACAGTGGATACAAATTCAGCAACTCATTAAGCAACTAGCAAATTACTGGATAAGCTGTTAATCAGTGAGTCAGTCTGGGCTGCGGTTTGGGATTTAACTGATTAGAGGAAGAAGTTTCGGTCGTGAAGATCTGACCTCTGCCAACACAGCAGCTGGATGCGAAGCAACCCGTTACTCCACAAAGGAAGGCCGTTTGTTCACTTACTGGTTTCTGTCAACCAGCCTTCCTACTTGATCCTGACAGATCAATAGCTGCCGCTGCTCTAGAAAACGGCTTAAAGATTTTGACAAATAACTGAAGGACTTTTGCTTCCCACAACAGAAAGAACGAAAAACAAAACAGAAAACTGAGCAGACTGGCTGTGGGTTGAAAGAAGCTAAAAAACTAAGCAACCAATGAGCTTAAGGCAATTAAAAGATTTCTCATGGGAAAAGGGATAAAGGAAAATCTATTAGTATCTGAACGAACTAACCTGAACAGAGCCGTCTGGGTCATGCTGTCACTTATCTTAAAGAATAAAACTATGAAAACAACAGAAGTAAAAAAACAACTAATTATGATGTCTGCAGACAAAATAGCCCTTCAAAATATAGCAGAAGTAAAATGATCAGGCTCATTTTAATTTATCATACAATTAATTAATTGCTTGTTGTGAAGCTGCTAAGTTGGCAACAATGCAGACAAAACAAAAGGAGAATCTGGCTGATGTTCAGACTCTAGCAGAGATAAATATCGGTTTCATATCCGTCGCTGATCACCTAAGATGAACGGTAAGCCGGCCGATTGATCGGTGCACCCGTACAGATAACGAGACTGAATCATCGAGCAGAGGAGTAAGTCTGGAAATATTTTCCATTAAAATTTAAAGACATGGTTTGAACTTGTCTGAAATATCCAAATTAAACAAACCAACATCTCCAACTACAAAAACCCCCTAAATATTTTCTTCAACAAAACCTAATGCTACTCTGAGCATTTCCTTTAGAGATTGCAACACATTGCGAAAAAGTCTGCCATTGCTGAGGAGATTCCCACAATGACAGCAATGCGTCATGCTCCTAACGGCGTCATGCTGCTCTTTAACCCAAACAAAGTTGCTCATGCAGCTTTAGTGAGCAATCAGTCCAGAGGTGTGGATCTGTCCAAACCATGCAGGAGGACGAGTCCGAGAAGAGGCCGTCTCAAAACGTGGAATCAGTCCGACGGGTAAAAAACAAGGCTGGGATGCACCAAGACATAGAAACTACCAGGTGTCCTGCTTATAAAGCTACGGCATGCCAGGTGAGCGGTCAGACCCGACCACATCCAAACGCACAGCAGCAGAGTTATAGAGACTGCAGGACCTCACAGCACGAGGGCCACGACTGGGCAGGAGCAGGAGAAAAACAGGAATCAGGTACAGAGACCAGCTGCGTTTCCACTGACCATGTAGCTGCGCAAACTGTAATTATGAAAATAAATCTGCTTCATGGAAACACGGGAATTTAGAAAAAACTTTGAGAAAGTTTTGGTCCTCAGAAGAGGAGATTTTTTAAATATATCTGTATCAAAATTGGTTTATTTCACACTTTTTTCACATCTCATGAGTCACATGATCAAGTCAGATGTTACTACTGCCAGAAAAGACAAAGACGACGACAGGAACTGGTTGGGGGACGATGGTGCGGAATGATCTTTTAATGACTTTTCGCATGAACAAACTTATTCACGTGTGATTTTAATTTAGTTTTTTATTTTATGGAAACAACGCAGTTTGTGAAATTGTGTTTCTTCAACATTAGAGTCACTGATGCTGACAATTTTGAGCACATTAGTATTGGAAACGTAGCTGGCATCTGGTCCATTGACCTTAAAAATGCAGATTGGAATTACAACTTTTTGCTTAATAGAAATGCAGAAATTTCAATAAATGGCTTTTGTGCAGGGATGAGGTGGTTTTTTGGCTGTTTTTCTGTATAAATTGTGATTTTTCAACATTAGTGGAACATCAACACTTGCTAACAGCTAGTCGGGGTTTTCATGAGAACATAAACTGACTTATTCACTCATTCACACATGCATTTGCTCATGCAGTGGGTGGGTTGTGCCATGACATGCTGTGAAGAGGCAGAAACAAACGTCTCAGCATTTTCCGATGATGCAAACCATGCAGAATCCAAGTCTCTCATTCTGCTGTAGCACCTGAAACTGGTAGAAGTTTCCCCGACCCGAGCGACAGAGAATGCTGGTTGGCTTGTTTGGGTCATGCCGTCACAGACACAACAACACTAGAGAAAACGCTGGAGAACGACGGATGCTGACTTATGAATGAACATGTAGAGGAGTACGCGTTCTGCAAAGCAATGTTTCTGTCTGAATTTCATGACAGTCTTACAGTCTAAAGAAAACCAATTTCTAAAATACTGGAAAGTAGTTTAGCAAAACAAAAAAACCTAAAAGAAATAGACGTATTTGACTAAAGATGCAGCTAAACGTTTAAATAACATCTTTAATATTGATAGAAATATTGCATTTGCATGAAGCGCTCCTGCAGTTAGTTTTTTTGTTGTTTTTTCATGAATGGATTCACTGAAGACGGATGAAGTCCACGGCTTAACGGATCTCAAATCTTCTACCTAATTTTGCCCAGCTGGCCCTTGGCTCTGGACAAAGGCTGCAGCGCGAAGTCGTCACCTATGACCACTCGGTTGGAATACATCTACACCGGGAGAGCAAACACAGGGGCAAGATGAAGAACACACAGACAGAGAGGTTAGAAATCCAGCTCTCACACACACACACACACACACACACACACACACACACACACACACACACACACACACACCACAGTCATGTTCAGACAGAACAGGACGGAGACTGAAGCAGCAGACGCTACAGACGGCACACAGGACCGGAGAAGTTGGCTCATTTTCTGTTCTGAGAAACAAGCCGAGACGATAAATTATGTCCAGATGGACGAATCGATACGGAAAGAGAGCAGAGGTGACGCTGTGCGCTTCTCAGTCTGTGATCAGACGCCAGTCATGCAGAGCAAACAAAAGCTAAAAACAGACTAACACAGATCACTTTACAGGCCGTCTACATTTTGGATTTCTTCTAAATAAACTTCATTTTTAAGACTTATCGTATAATTGTTGCCAATTTTTGGCTCTATGTAGGAATATATGTATTTCTGCATAGGTGGGCATTTATCGCAATGTTTATCACTTATTGTTAAAAGGTTCTTAGAAGAATTTGATTTATTGTTTTGATAAATGTCTTTAAAAGGCTCAAAAATGGCAGCCATCTTGAAAAATGGCAGCCATCTTGAACTGGCTGATGGGAAACATGAAAAGCATAACAAGCTTTTATGCCTGTTTCCACATCTGAAAGATTTTATGGAGATATTAGCACAGAAACAAGCTGCACTAATATATCGATATATGTTAACAGAAGACATTTTAAAGAAAACAAAGCGTCTTTTTTCATTTAAATTCAGATACATTTAGAACTGAATTCGTTCAAACCTTTTAGAAAACATCCTGTAAAACTTTTTCATTTGTAATCAGCAGCAAAATAAAAATGGTGCAGCTGGTTTACATGTACAAACAAAATGCATAAATCATTTAGTAACATTTAGGAAAAATAAAAGAATTTAAGAAAGTAAAACATTGTGCTTGACAACAGCAAAGCGAACTGGTTTCCTGCACGAAGCATCTGGCTGCTGGTAGTTACCTGGCTCTTCTGTGTGCTGGTGGGACACAGGTGTCTGTAGAGGACCTTCTTCATCACTTCAGGAAACAGGCAGGTGATGACGATGATGACGATGGCGAACCAGGCCGAGCCGCAGGACAGCAGCTGGACGAAGACGAAGTACATGTCCTGGGTGTGCAAGAACGGCCTGCAGGGGTTCAAACGACACAGATGTTCAACTGGAGTCACATTTTATGCGTTTAGCAGCAAAACTTCATTCAGTCCATCCAGGAAGTGGGGATACCAACTATTTATGCAAATTCACTCATCATTTGCAGATTCTGTGCAAACTTAAAGTCACCGGTCATTGCAACCTTTCTACAAATCTGACCTATCACCTCAATGCATTTCCTTATTTTCTGACCAATCACTGAAACTCGACTGAGTTTCGACCAATCCCATTTGATCCCTTCTAACTTAACTTCCTGTTTCAGGACTAAAGACCAAACCTGCAAGACGTGACACCAAAATGATCCTTCATAAAAAGGTTTTGTTGAGACTGCAGACTTTCATCACTCAGTTTTTGGTAGAAAAAGAGAAAAGAAAAACCGTAAATCAGGCAAATTGAAATTATTTAGCTTGTTTTAATTTATGATGCGATTATTTTATTTATTGCTTACTGTAACAATAATTATATGCTTGTATGATAATTTGAACAGTTTTATGTTTGGGCGTTGTCTCAGTTCAATATTCAAATTATTCCACATTTTGATTCCACTTACTGACCTGCAGAAGTTTAGTCTGGCATTTCTGAATTTGCATATTTTAAACTCTGATTCCCCCTTGACTTAATTTCACTCAAACAATTTCTGAATGTTAACTCTGTTTTTGCAAAGACTTAATTTTTACTGTTAGTTTTTTATTTTTGGCCACAGTAATTATAAAAAAAGCAGCATAAGGTCCTGGAGGGGCTGATTGATTGCAGATCGGCAGATGGACTCGGAAGGATTTGCCCTTTTCACGGTAATTTCAGGTCCAACATCAGTTCGAGTCGTGCACTTAGGTAATGTTATTATGTCCTTAAAGACCAATACAGATTCTATCAATAATGGCCCAATATGGTCACAATGGCTCCCAGACGTCCGATTGGTCCAGACCAGTTTAAACTGGTTTTATTGGTTCAACCATGTGGCAGATAATTAACCAGGACTAAATCTGAGCTTCCCAGACGCTGGTGGGAAAATAAACAAAACGTTTTCTTTACTACGGCACAAAGAAAGATAAAATTTACTGTTAAAAAGTCGGTCAGAGGAAAAATGATGCCAAATAATTTTTAATTACTTTATAAAAGTCATGAAATTCCCTCCCAGTTGAAAACAAAGAAGAAGAAAAAGAAGATCTGGACTAAATAGCCGAGTCTGTAAAACCAATTACATTTCATTTGGTTGTATTTGTGAATTATGTAATTCTGCTCTGTTTTTTGTTTTATGTGATGTTTTTGTTGAGGTGCTAAACCCCAAAAACAGACTTTCCTCTTCCATTCTGAACTTTGACCTTGAATGGCTGTGGCTTTAATAAATGTGACAGAAATAAAAAATAATTTGAAGGAATATTAAAACACTTGTCTGAGATTAACTTCCTGAGCTGATCAGACCAACTCCACTTTTTAAAATCAAAAGATTTCAAAACTTAATAAATGTGAGCCATTTTTAAGAATATTCTCACCAGATGATGCCTCCGTAGAAGAGAGAGAAGATGAAATAGAAAGCGATTGACCCCCACGTCACAAAATGGTTCATCCAGGTCCAGAACTGGGTCTCCAACGCGAGCTGGGAAATAAAAGTCACGTTAAGAGATTGATGCAGGAGCGCTGGGGGCAATCTGCTTCTGTGCTGCAAAAGAGGCCTTGCTCCCTAACAACCCATTACAAATTATCTGCTGGAGTTAATGGCCGCTGACATCATCCTCCTCTCCACATACTTTATCTCAAATAACCCGTCTGTCTCCACACGTTACTAAGCTAAGAGACGGCAACGATAATTCAGACCAAAGTAAACAAACTGCAGGTGTAAAAACTACTGGTTATTAATTCACACTGTTAACTGCTTTGCGTTTACCTTCAGCGTGACGGTGATGACCATGACAGTAAAGACGAGCGTCCCAAATGTCCAGTTCCCAAACATCTGCAAGAAGCGACAGGTTGCAATGTGAGCAGTCGGCTTCAGTTTGTCTCCAGCTGAATAAACTTCGTGATCAGAAAGAAACAGAAGCTCAGCTCACATGCATGTCTCTGTTAGTGTGGAATATCTTCTGTTTACTCAGATCACAGACGGTAAAAATCTCAGGTGCAGTTAATTTAACTTAAAGTATTATTTTAGAAAAATGAGAATGAAAACGTGTGGTGTGGTGACAGGGAGGAAAATGTGAGCGGATCCACTGCTTAGATTTGGAGATTTAGAAGAAACATAAATCTTCTCAAAAGCTTAAAAGGTTTCAGTCCAAAGTTCAGTTTATGCTTTTTGTGCCAAAATTTTCAGCTTAAGCAGCCAAAGACAGTTAATGTTCTGCAAAAGGTTTTTCTCAGTTACAAAAATTATTTTTAGGAGAGCACAGATTAATCAGAATCGGCCGATATTTACACAAGAAATCAATCTAATTCACTGATCTTATCTTCCTCCGCAAAGTCTGAAAATCAGCCGCTGTCTGATAATCACAGTTTCTGTTTTAGTGACAGTCAGACCACAAAAAAAAAAAAAAAAAAATCATCATTAGCTGAAATTGGAATCGGCAGATCAGACTTTTTAAAAACTCCTGATCGGCCAGCAAACTGTAATCGGTGCACTCCGATCTTTTTTTATGAAGTTAAAGTTATGGCTTATTTTTATTTAAAGTGCACTGATCAAAAATCAGTTTTAAGAAATTATGCATGCACTTAACTTGTGTTGCTTGTAATCAACATGTTAAACTATCCATACTCCTTGAATTGTTTGTCAAACTACAAACAAACTACATGTTATTTTATAAGAACTGTATGTGTAAAACCAAAACAAAGTACCGTATTAATGTCAAGCTTAAAGGCCTTGGTGTGTCACTTAATCTCAGTAAAAATGACGAAGGTGACCTATTATGCTTCCTTGAACATGTTAGGAAAAGTTTACGGCCTTCAAAACATGTCATTGCATCGTTTTGCAGACAATCATTCTTCAGTAATTAAATTTTAGTCGTTTTAGGGCGTCTTGTTAAGCTGCTGCTGGCCACGCCCCCCATCTCAATGTTTACACTCACATGAAAATGGCTGCAAACAGATGCACAATTATGCAACCGTACATCTTAGAAAAGCAGAAGTAGGGCCTCCTACACAACCAACAAGAATGAAGCAAGGGGTTTCTGGATGGTAAGTAACAACAAAACGCTCGTCTTTCCCAGCAGCCATTGTACAGAGCATACAGTGGTAATACCGGCTGATCAAACTGCTCGGTCTGCTAGGTAACGGGCTAGGTTCCACTCGGGTTGCTAGGTAATGGGCTAGGCTCCGCTCGGGTTGCTAGGTAATGGGCTAGGCTCCGCTCGGGTTGCTAGGTAACGGGCTAGGTTCCACTCGGGTTGCTAGGTAATGGGCTAGGCTCCGCTCGGGTTGCTAGGTAATGGGCTAGGCTCCGCTCGGGTTGCTAGGTAACGGGCTAGGTTCCACTCGGGTTGCTAGGTAACGGGCTAGGTTCCACTCGGGTTGCTAGGTAACGGTGCAGTTACCTAGCTTCCAGACACCAAAAAACAATTAATTATTCTGAAGAAAAAAGAAAAACCTTTTTTAAGTGCTTTGCATAATAGGTCTCCTTTAAAATATTTGCAGATGTAAAATCTTAAATTTTTTTCCACTTCAGAAACATGCGCTACTTTGTGTTGGTCGATCACAAAAATTTGAAGTCAATAAATTGAAGCTTGCAAATGTAATGTAGCAGAATTTGCAGAAATTGAGTACTTTAGCACAGAAATGCAACTGAATCCATATTGAAGAGAATTATTGACAACATTTAAAGAGTAAACGGGATGATGATGAATCCTCGAGTCCTCCTATTAACCTCCCAAGGACATGCATTCAACTGTAGAGCAGACTCTTACCAGCTGCCTGTTAGCTCGCAACATCTGAAGACATGCACAGCAAGAAGGCAGAAGGAAAAAAGCGTAATCAACAAAAGATGGAAGGAGAGACAACCAACAGGGAATAATCAAAGTGAGGGCATTCAGAAACAGCAAACTACCAACTGAAAGAAAGATGGAGAGAAATGACGCGGGGAAAAAAAGAGAGAATGAACAAACTGTCGAATAAAAAAGGGAAGAAATAGAGAGATAGAAAACAGCAACATCAAGTCAACAGTTATAAAATAGCAGCAGGTTATTTCTACATCCAATAACAACAATATTAATAATAATAACAGCAGCAGTGAAAGCACACAAACACAAATATCTGAGCTGAATTTAATCACCAAGGATTTATGGCTTGAACTACTGTTTTCCAGCTTATAGAAGCAGCTGTGGAGCGCGTTGCTGGCAGACAGACCTGTCCGTTGCTCATGAGTGAGGTGTCCTCCCCCATCAGCAGGTAGGAGCCGAAGAAAAACACAAAGGCGTGAGTGAAGCCCAACATCGTCCAGTACAGGAACGTCCGGAACGACAGCAGAGAGTTCTTGCTGATGTCTCTGTGGGAGACGCACAAATACCAAGTTTATTCCCCATCGAGCTTCATGTGCACTGCAAAACAGAAACTCTCACCAAGTATTTTTGTAGGTTCTAGCGAAAATATCTTGGTACAGTAAACTAACTTACAAGTAACTTTCTAGCAAGATACAGGAGTTTGTTTTAATTCAATAATTCCTTAATATTGGTGTAAAAATACTGGCTCCACTGGCAGATTATTTCACTTATGACATGAAATTTTCCCAATGTTATAAGTGAAACTTTTTGAGCAATATTAAAGAATCATTGACTCAAAACAAACTCCTAAATCTTGATGCAAATTTACTTGTAAGTTAGTTTTGTTTTATTTTCAGCGTACTAAGATATTTCCACTAGAAACTGAATTGGGTTGGTGCTCCTTAACAGCAAAAACACAAAATCTTACCCAGTCCGGTCCAGTTTCTAGTGCAAATATCTTAGTACACTTAGGAGAAATTTAACTTACAAGTAACTGTTCAGAAAGATGAAGCAGCTAGTTTTAGGTCAATAATAATTTAATATTCGTACTGGTTCCACTGGCAGTACGAGTACCTAGCGCCGTTACCTAGCAACCACAGTCAAGCCCAGCCGTCTCCTAGCAACAGAGTTCTAGTTCCGCTGGCACACTGTTTCACTATTATGCCTTGCTGAAAAGTTACTATTAAGTTAGTTTTGTCTTATTTCAAGTGTACTAAGATATTTGCACTAGAAACTAGACCAAAAAAACTTTGTAACATTTCTGTTTTTGAAGTGCATCTCCCATTTGACTTTGTTTAAATGACATTTTGGAGTTTATTGTTTTTAAAACAGTTGCTGGTGAGTAATAGTCGGTGTTGCGTAGACACAGGGCCTCACCTGTAGAGGCTGGGTTTAGCCTGCAGGATGTCAGGGTGGACCAGCTGCTCAAACAGACTGTACACCAGGATGGGCAGCGAGGTGAAGCAGATGTTGTACAGCGTCAGGTAAACGCTGTCATACAGGGTCTGGAGGGGACAGGGATCATTTCAACAGCAGATTATTAGACAAACAGGGCGACAACTGCACACACACACTGTTTGGGTGAATGGGAAAAGAACTGAAGCTAATAAAAACAAACATTTATAAAGGTGTATGCATCTCCTAAAGGAAGGTGGGACATTATAATGTGATCATTGGATCTGGTGGACTTGGTTCGATTTGTTCCGTTTTCAGCATCTGCGGTTCGATTTCACTCTGCAGTCAAACAAAATAAATCTGCAAAACCTGTTCCTCCCCTCACCTGTGGGGGCGCTGCACAAAAAACACTGAAAGAAAAGATACGGAATCCTCTGAAGAAGACACTGAGTGTAACATCCTTCTTCACAAAATACAACAAAACTTGAGTAGTGACAGAGCTCAGCAATTGTAGGATTTCTTCCACTAACGTTAGACTCACATGTTTGTTTTGGTTGAATTTACCCAGAATGCATCAGAATTGGTGTTCACATATGTAGGTCTGTCACAATAATTTTGCTGGATGAAAAACTGTCCCAGAAATTTTCACGATAAACAAAAATATTGTCATTTTGAGACCATTTTCAACTCATCAATAATAATAATGGCTGATTAATAAAATGTATCCAAGTACACCCACTCAAAAATAAAAAAAAACTTTAATTTCTAAATAATATTTGAAGTGGAAATTATTTTAAATATCCAAAATAATAATAAATAAAATGGATTATGAACTCTCTGTAGC
This sequence comes from Poecilia mexicana, assembly GCF_051168715.1. Lineage (NCBI taxonomy): Eukaryota > Metazoa > Chordata > Actinopteri > Cyprinodontiformes > Poeciliidae > Poecilia > Poecilia mexicana. Next base: position 776,350 of record NW_028263373.1, on the reverse strand, counting down.
CAAAACAGCATTTAAAAAAATAATGATCATTCTGCTTCGACCAGGAAAACAGGCAAAAGTGGCAGGTAACGCAAACCAACTACTTTAAAATGGTGGCTTTCAAAAATAAATGGGAGCATCGCTTTACTAAAAAAATATTGAACTGATTTTAATTAATCATGGGATTAATTGATTTATTGCGTATGAATTCGAACCGCGTCAGATTTCACTTCAACCGAACCGAGGTTTGTAGGCGGACCAGAGTTTGTTTCTTTTTTGGTTTGCATCAAAGTTCGACTCAGGCTTCCTCAAACAAACTGGACTTTTAGACAAAACAACTAAAGTTTGATTAAAGCAAACTTAACAGGGCTGGTGTGAATGGAGCCTTACGCACTTTAAAAATCAGGAAAAATAAACGATGTCAAAGGGAACATAGTTAGAAACAGAACTAAGACTTACTTGTTGTGAAAACAAGCAGAAGAACTGGTATAAAAACTGTGGCGTAATAAAACACACATTCTGGAAAAAACAGAGTGAAAAAACATTCAGTCATACTAGAGAGAGAACAGATTATTATGCATTTTTAAAATTCAAAGCCACTAAAATGAAAGCAGTGTTGGTAAATCCTACCTTGTAGAAAAAGTACTGTACAAGAGTAGCTATTCGAATGTAGTAGAAGTGACCGTGGACCAGCAGGAGTTTGGCCAGGAACTTAAACCTGGCGATTGCATAGTCACTGTTTCTCACGGCCTGACGACCCTCCTTTCCCATGATGCCTGGGGGTTCGGGCAGGAACAGCTCAGACATGTACAGCACAGCTCCAGGTCGGGTTTCTGGGTTACGTGTGTGTGTGTGTGTGTGTGTGTTTACCTATGCCTACGTGAGCTTCCTGTATCATACTGACATCATTGGCTCCGTCCCCAACAGCTAATGTTATCGGCTTTTCTGGAGAAGTCTTTAGCAGACGAACAACCTGAAAAATAAAAAATAAAAAAATTAGCCTAACCCTTATATTTTGAATTCAAAGTTCAAATAAATAGAAACTGTAAGACAAGATGGCCACCCTGACATCACTCTGAACTATGGCAACCCAAGGGATCAACTGGTGAAAAGAAAGTCCTTATTTAATAAAAATTTAATTCTATTAAAATCAATTCATCATCCAGTCGTATTTTCTACATTAGTTAAACTTTACATAAAACCAGGTTAACACAGCAGCTCTTGTTTTGCAGTGTTGCTGTTTGAGATTAGAACAAGTTTCAGCAACAAGTGGCTCCAGAAAACGAGATTCACTAATTTAACCCTTTGAGTCAGAGAGACTAACGTGTGACTTAGACACCATAATTCCTAATCTGTAGTTAATCTGGATTTTTCTTCCTGCAGCTGGGGCGGTGTGTGTTCACCTTGGCTTTCTGCAGCGGGGCCATGCGGCAGCAGAGCACAGCGGAGCAGTTTTTACACACTTCCATGAACAGCTTCTCATGTTCCCTCAATGCCAACGACAGACTGGCGCCGTCGACCACCAAGCCGTGCTGGATGACGTGGTCTTCCTTTATCCTGCAGGCGAAGACGAGGAAGACAACGGCACAGGAAGTGAGACAGGAATATCGATACGCTGGATTCTACTGATCACTTATCAGAAAACAATATTTTAAAACCAGATTGTTGTTCCTGTTCATCACTAAGTTGGAACTGTAGAAATGTTGTACATAAGTAATATTGGGGGCTGATATTAGGGCTGGGCGATCTGGCCTAAGAATAAAATCTGTTTTTCCAATCTGAATACAATTTTATTTTATTTTTTTCAATCATCCTTTTAGGACAACAAGAATTTTTGTTTAATTAGAATAAATTCATAAAATTAGCAGAAACATGATAAAAGTTGTTTTAATGCGATAAAAGTTTAGACTCATCAGGATCTGACGTCATCAGTTCTCAAAATAGACAATTTTGTTTAATTATTTTAAAGTCCTGCGACTGATAATTTGCTGCTGACGTGTTAAAAGTCTAAACATTTTTCTATGAAGTATTCCTCATTTTTATTTTTTTTTTGTGTTCCAGTTCTTATGAAATTACAACTTTATTGCAGTAATTTTGACTTTATTCTTATTTTACTATGACTGTATTTTTGTGACTTTGTCCCTGTAAAAATGTTAGCCTGGCCCTAATACTCCATCAAAGAGCTGATATGGATTCAACACTTTGAAAAAATATAAGCGGTAAAACAAAGAAAGATGGCCGCCCCAGCATCACTCTGAATGACGGAGCGCATCGGTGAAAAAATAAACAAGATTTTCAGAACATTAAACCTTCAAAAACCAAAAATTCAATTAATGGATCCCATTGATTTATCGCCCAGCTCTAATTGAAATGATCAGAAATAAAGCATATTTAGTTACAACTTATTTTGTTGAATAAAATCACCAACAGCAGCCATGAAATTAGGATTGTCATTGTAAAATAAGTCATGTAATCTCCTTCAAAGCTCATTAAACGCATAAAAACCTGCCTGTATTGATGATTTATTAAAATAATAAATAATAATAACAGCAGAAGGAAACGGCAGGCACCTTCGGGCCAGCCTGCGGAGCTGCTCTGCACACTCGTTGTCGGAGCGCTGCTGCAGAAGCTCCAGGATGTTCATGGTTCGGTGGAAATGGCCGCACGACAAGCTGACGCTGACCGCCGTCTCGTGTTTGTCCCCTGTCAGCACCCATATTTTGATTCCCGCCCGACGCAGGACTTCGATCGTCTCGGGAACTTTGTCTTGAAGCCTGAGCAGCAGGAAGAGAACGTGTTCAGCGTTCGTCATGCAGGGACATTTTCCAAACACTTTCAACCAGAGTTTTCAAACTTTTCCAGCAACTCACTTTGGGGATTAAAAACAAAACAAATGAACTAAAGAACAGTTTCAGTTCACAACAATATATAATTTATTACTGTGATAATACTTTGCATCCTACAGCAGGGACAACATAGACTAAAACATTAGAATTGTATGTTTTGAAATGTTTTTCTTACACAGTTACACACCTGACTGTTAAGACAAAACTAACAAGTAACATTTCAGCAGGTTGTAGGAAATTAAATCATGCAAATGGAAATTATTGCGCTCGTTTTAATTTGTCATGTGATGAACTGATTTACTGCATCAGGCCCAATTACAAGTAGCTTCTCAGCAAGAAACAGAAGCTTGTTCTCCGTAAATAATCGCTCAACAATAATGGAAAGGTTCTGGTCCCACTTGCACTTTCTTCACTTAAGACAAGACGCTTCAAGAACTTTCCAGGATTTCAAGCCGCGTGTGAACCCTGTGCATAATGCCTGGAAAAGGCCGAGTTACGCTCATTTCCCCTACAACTCACTAATGTTCCTTGAGAGAATAAGGACACTTTCTATTTCAAAAGAAACTTTTCATATCAGCGGCTGTTTTTATTTTTCATATTAGCCTGAAAACTGAAGGGAATATCAGTCATGGCTTTCATAACACAAGAGCCTTTGATCGTGACCGAGAGTGACCGGGGAGAGAGCAGAGATAAACAAAGAGTGAGGAGCCGAGGCTTAGGAGCAGATGGTGAGTGGACACACACACACACACACACACACACACACACACACACACACACACACAGCGGTGTGAGAGACTCACAGTTGTGACTAGAAACTGTATAATAGATGCTGATATCTTGGCTTCAATGAAGCGTCTGGAGTTTCTGGTTTAATCAAACCAGCTTCATGCTGGAAACACACCGACCTGCTTGGTTTGGCCTCATAACTTTTCCTAATTACATTAAGTGAGGTTAAAGTGCAGCCAGGCCAACTGGGATCACTGGGAGGGTTTTATGGGACCAGAGGTCGGCTGAAACGGGAAACTCTGACTTATAATAAGAGAAACCAAAATTTAAGAGCAAACTTACTAAAAATTTGTTCAGTCTGGTGTTGAAATGTTCAAGAAAATATAAGTTCAAGTCTTGACCTCTGGCTGATTAACTGGCGTATTTCTAATCAAACTGCCATGATCAGCTTTAATAAAACGTAATAAACTCGGTCCTTTTTATTTCTGTGAGATGGGATGTTAATGTTCACTGTAAAAATGTTTGCTGCAGCAGCAACATTGTTGTGAATCAAGTTGAAAATCTCCGTACTTGTCTTCGACGCCGGTCGCTCCCAGGAGGTGCAGATGGTTTTCGATGTGGGCGAAAGCTTGCTGCAGTTTCTCCTCGCGCCGCTGCAGAGCCGTGCGAGCCGACATCAGCCGCTTGTCCACGTCGATGTACTCCTTCGGACTGAAGTGGCGGCATGCGACAACGAGGGTACGCAAACCTTTCTGCATCCGAACAGAGAGACGAATAAAAACAGGTTAGATTGAGGACAAAGGCAAGTGTTCACTTTTAAACATGAATTAAGACTAGTGGTGCATCGGCTGCAGTTTTCACCGATCACCAATTACCGATCTATCAAAAATCCTGACCTGCCGATTCCGATTTCGGCCAATAGCAATTGTTTTTACTAAAATGTTGCTAAATGTAGCAAGAAAGTTGCCAACAGTGAGATGACTATTGTTCACTGCAAACATGTAGACCTGACCTGGTGGGCCAGTCTCCTAGTCAAACCTCTTTCACAGCAGCGCAGAAGAAGACAACAGTTCATTTAAACAGCGTTGCCAAGGTAGATGAAATCGGTGGTTAAGATCGGCTTCACGTGTAAAAATCGGCCGATCACGATTTCCCAAATTTAGATAAATTGGCACCAATAAATCGGTGCATTCCTATTGAAGACGATAAGGTGTCTCCAAGCAAAGGGCAAAACTAAAGCGAAGCAGATGCGAATGAGACGAGATTCATAACGGAGGAGAAAAGAAGAGAAAAAATCTCAAATTATCACAGCTTGGGTTTAATTCAGCGAAGCGGCCTGAAGGCTTGATGACCAGAACCCAACCCAAACTGCAGCGCCGAATCTGGGGGCTGACGTCTGATGATATGATGTGGAAGACAGGCAGGCGTGTGTGTCTGTGTGTGTGTGTGCGCATATAAAAAGCACCAGAGCATAAATTAATGACTGTATCATCTCTAAATGCCAGGCTTACACACAGAAACAACAGAGGCACAACTCAACAGTCAAATTTATTCACGTTCAAGTTTAAAGGTTTTAAAAATTCAGAAATAAAAATCTTAAGTGTGATTTTGAAACATCTACTTTCATAAAGCATAATAAAGTGAGTGGATCATTTTTACACTCCGTTACTCATGTAGGAATGAAACGATAAATCAGATTAATCACGTTGAACTGATTGAATTTAGTAAGTGATTAATCGTTAATTGGAGACTTGAAAAAAGGCCAGAAAGAATAATAAGCTCAGAGCAATAATTAAGACAAAAAGGAACAAAAAACAGACATTTTGCATGCAAGATAAAAAAAAAACACTTTGTAAACATGTTCTATCAAAAACTTCACTCTGTTCAAATTGCGGAAAAAAATAAATTCCTGTTAATCATCGCTAATCAAAAATAATAAACTAACAGATTATTAGATCAATCAATACACTGCATTGATGTTAAATGAAGCAGACAGAGTTTTTCACATGTTGATGTTAAAATTATTTTTAGCTGCAGATGCAGCTTTTGCATTTTCTTACTGCATTTTAAACAAAATGTTTATTTTCCCATTTAAAAAAGGAACTGAACTGTTTAAATATTTTAATGTTTTTCTAATGTTATATAAAAAAGCCTTACGTGAAAATCTGCATAATCTGCCTTTTGTTTTTATCCGATTAATCAATTAATCGTTAGCTTTACCAATATAAACATGTCAGCTGAATGAGAAAGATGATTTCTCACCAAAGCAAACTCGTCCACATGCAGCCTGGTTTTCTCAATCTCTCCAGTGGTGGTGAAAGGCAAGACGGCCGACTCAGCACCCTTTGTGAACAGCATTTTCCCTCCTTGAAGGGGAAAAAACACAAACATATTGATAAATGCGTCGCCCTGCCTTGTCCATTATTTTCCTGTGGCTGAAGCAGGTCAGCGTTACCGGAGGGAGTCTCCAGTATGACGCTCATCCTCCTGCGGTTTGGATCGAACTCCAACACATGGAGCAGTTTGTACCTGAGGCAAAGAAACGGGATGTTACCGACGATATCTGACCAAAAACAGCAAATAATAATCAATTATTCTGACGATTAATTGATTAATCGGATACATAAAAAAGGCACATGCTGCAAATTTTTCATTTAACCACTTAAATATTAGAAATACATAAAAAATGGAAACAAAAACAAACATATTATTGCCTAACATCCAATAAAAAGTGATTCCTTTAGGTTTCTTTCACAGAATTTAAAACGAGTGAAGCTAAAACTGCAACTTAAGGACATCTGGGTCCAACATATTCAACGACAAATGTTTCTATTGCATCTACAACACTAGATATATGCGTCTCTGTGCAGTTCTGGCTTAATTACTGCTCTCATGTTATGACCTGTTTTTGAGTCTATTCTCCAGTTAACGATTAATCAATTAATAAATTAGTTGATCAGTTTCAGACCTACAATATACAAAAATGAAAATCCTAAAAACTGTAAATTTAGATCATATCTAAGTTTAAAACTGAAAATATCGATCCTATGCTAATTGATCTGTATGATTTCATTGACTTTTTTTCATGAGACGGCCTGCGCCGTGAATTGGTGCGATACGATTAAACCGAATTGATCCATTTTGATCGGATGTGTGTTTGAGACATCGGCTTACTTTTCAGTTTTCCCAAATGTATTTATTTCCATGGTGTCCCCGCCGCAGCCTGTGAACGCCACGCCGATTCTGAAAAGAAGGCAGTAAAACTTAATCCAAGACTCATTAACAGACAGAAACGTTTGAAAAATCCCAATCAGGAGGAACAATGCCGCAGGTTGCCACGATTATCCCAAATAAATGTCAGCAATTTAAAATGTCAGTAAATTAATTATAAAATTATTCCATGCCTGCTTTCATGTGACTGGAAGCAGTTTAAAGGTTTTGAAGTGGCCTAGCCCAAGTCCTGAAATGTAAAAATTAGGGTGATGACAAAGAGGCTTTGAGTTTTGATTCCTGTAGAACCAATAAATATTTTTCCATTTATGATTAAGAAGGATAAGAATAACTTTATGCAATATTTACATAAAGCATGAGTAAAAAACAAATATTCCTTCAAAATGTTTGTATTTTTTGTCTCATTCCATATTTTTATTTGGTTAAAAGAAATTTAAACCTAAAAGCTCCTGGGGTATGAATACTTCTGGACCTTTAATGTTTATCTTAGTAAAGACAGTCTGACATTGTTCTGAAAGATTTCCTTCCTATTGTTGTGAAACTACAACTGGGTCTGTTTGTAGCTCAAATATTTTGGGTACTTTAAACATGGTGGCACCTTTTTAAAAAGCGTTATTTATGAACACGTTTCCGCCGTCGGCTGCACGAGTCTCCAGACTCTCCAACCAATTACTGCCTGCATTAAGTTTCTGTGGCACCAACATGATCAAGTGACTGAACACCAGGCTGCGATAAAAACTCCAGCCTATGCTTGCATCTGACAGATTTAAAAAATGGCAGCCATAAGATGAAGTTTGGCTTCATGTCAAAGGTCAAGAGTCGCCTAATATTTCATTTTAGGCAGTTAAATAAAGCCGTCATGCGTCTGACTGGTTTCGTCTACATCATCAACCTGAGCAGCACAGCTGCCTCAGTTAAAGGCAAGGAAATGAAACTATAATGAAACTAAACATTTTTCAAACGCATTATGGAAACAAAGCCAGGTCATATTTTAAGGTTTCATAGCTTAAAGGAGCAGCAGCACTGTGAATGTTCCAGACACATAACGCAATTTTATAGCACAGTCAAGAAACTGTCAGTTTTTGTAGAAATGTTGTAAATATCAAACAGAACTTAAGGGTAACATGTTATCCTTCGTCCAACAGGTTAGGATCTGTTATGGGCTAAACATGCTCATTACATACTTTGCACAAAGTCATTCTTAGATAATGAGGTTTTAGTTTGATCCTTTCAGAATAAATGTCTTGTTACTTTAAATCCAAATAATCTGCTCCTGGCCACGCCCCCCAACTCTACGTTTACACTCGCTCCTGAAAATGGCTGCAAACAAATGCAATTATACAGCTGTACATCTTTGAAAAGCAGAAGTGGAGCCTCCTGCACAACCAACAAGAATGCAGCAACTGGTTTTTGGATGGTAAGTCAACAACAAAACTCTTGTTATATTCCAGCAGCCAAAGGTGGATGGGCTCAGCTTGTGTTGCTAGGTAACGCACTTGGCTTTGCTGGGGTTGCTAGGTAACGGTGAAGTGCCAGTGGAATGTGACTTAACAATCGAGAGGATTTTGAAACTACTCGTTTTCCAGACACCAAAATAAAACATGAACTTATTACCAGAAAATGTTTTTTAAGTGCTGGGAATGACAAAAACACGCACAATGTGAATTGAAATTTCCCTTGAATTGGCCCCTGTCTCTTTAAGAAGCTCCTACTCTTTCTGACACTCTGCTTTCAGTACGTCTTTACAACAGTGCTTCTCATTATGCCGTTTAGAACCGCTCTTAACATTTCAATAAGAAATAGTTCATACGATGAGCTCAGCAGATGCACAGTTGTATCAGATGTTTGCTAACTGCTGCTGCCACTAGTCTGGAGGAGCCGATTGGTGGAGTTGAATGGGAGGGCTGCTTTGTGAGACGGAAGCTCGGTCAAAGCTCAAACAAAGTTGATTTTACCTATTATGCTCCCCTTTAAAGAAGTAAATATTAGAAAAAAGATGAGTTTAAAGGTGTTCACCTCCTCGTTGCCTCGACCAACGCCTTCTCATCCGGCGAGGCGGCGTAGTACTCCATGTGGCTGAAGGAGAAGCTGTTGGTGTGGGAGAACGGATCCCCTCCCAGCCAGGACTCTGACTGGTTGTAGCTGATTTGGACGGTGTGACACAGTGACACGGCCTTGAGGAATAATAACTCCTCACTCATCTGGACGAAACACGGTGGAAAAAAGGACAGAGTTCACATCTTGTTCTGTAACTTGGGTAGAACAAGCAGATTATTCTGGTCCAAATTAATCAGCCATGATGGGGAACCAGAATCTGCATAAACATTGTGTAACTAAATTATATTTAAACCACTGATTCAGAAAAAAACTACATATACACAAAAAGAATAGAGAATAAATCAGATAACAGCATTTAAAGCTACAACGTTCTGACATGGATGAAGAGCTAGAGACAGATTATTTCATGTCAGACCCGATTTCTGAATTATATTTTGTTTTTCTCGCTTTCTTTTCTAAAAGCAAAAATATTTTGAAAAATGCAGCTTTTCCTTCATCATCCCTTCTCTGACTTGAATCAGGATATAATAGTAAATTAGGATGACGTTCCTTTGTCAGATTAAATTTACCTCTTGAAAATAACCTGTGAGCAGATCATTATAAATTTCTGTAACAAAACTGTCCAAATTCTAAATATCAGACCTTAACCTAATTATCATAATTTAAAAGAATAATCTCAATGACTAAAGTTACTGAAATAAATTAACTTTTCCATAATATTCATTTAACGAGACTAAATGAAAACATTGAGAAATCTGGACACTTCAGCACAGAGAAAAGGAGAATTCTGCCTTGACCCGTTTTCATGTTTTTACTGGAGCTATAAAACCAGTTTTGTGCAGCAGCTATTGGTGTGAATTACCAGCTGAGGCGAGGAGCCGCCCGGTGAATCCCCCGTCATCCCCTCTGGTACCAGTTTGCCGTTCATCTCCCGGTACTTGATGCCGTTTATCGAACACTCGCGGAACTGCATTTCATTTTCTGTTAGCGTACCTGTCTTGTCTGTAAACAAATATTCAACCTGGAGGGAGAAAAAAAACAAAAATGACAACAAATCCTTCAGAATCCTTTTATTTATGGTTTCAGCTGTTTTTAATTTCTTCTTATTTATTGTCTTCCGGTTGCAGTGTGTGAGTTCTGTATGAGAGCACGAACTGGCGTTATTATTGCACCATTATTATCATTATCTTACTTGGAAGAATAACAATATCATTGTTTTATTGCAATAATTTCTGGAGCAATTTATCACCTGAAAAATATACTTTCATGACCGGCCAAACGATGAAGCCCTTTAATGGGAGAAATGCTTGTTGGTGTTTCCTGTAATAGTTTAATGCTCTTATTTTTTGACCAGGTAATTTTTGGAAAAGTTTCTAATGTAAATATCTTAGAGCCTTAAATCTAACTTACAGCAGGATATATGAGCTTGTTTTAAGTTAATAATTCCCTAATTTTGATGAAGAACTGTTGGTTCAATTGGTAAATTATTTCACCTGTAACATTATTCCTGTGTTTCAAATGAAATAATCTAATGAAATTAGCACTTTTTCATCAAAACTACAGAATTATTTACTTAAAACAAGTTCATATATCTTGCTGAAACTTTGTAATTAATTGTTTTTTTTCTTACCTGTCCCAACTCCTCATTGAGATCAGACGTGTTGACCTGAGCCTTCTGGTTGCTCTCCTCGTGGTACAGGTCCAAATCCCAGCCAATGAAAAAGGAGCCCAGAAACTTCTGCATCTCCACAGTAACGTAGAGCGAGATGGGAATGATGAAGTTATAGAGAACCAGGAACGCCAGGAAGTCCGAGATGAACTGAAGGATCTGCAGAAGGACCAGAGAAAAATTATCTGTTAAAAACATGATAAAAAGAACGAAGTGAGAAAGAAAGAAACAAACAAACAAAGGAAGAAAGAAACAAAGAAAAAGGAAAGTCACATAAAAAACACAAGAAAAAAGCAAAAGAAATTAAAGAGAAAAGAAAATGAAATAGAAAGAAAGAATGAGAAAACAAAAAGAAAAAGAATTTAAAAAGAAAATAAAGAAATAAAAATAAAAAACAAGAAATAAAAAAGAAAATTACTGATGATCCTATTATGAAGTTAATTACTGTTTGTGAGGAACAAAAAAGAAAACTGATAATGAGACACGCCAGCCTGCAGGTGTGTGAGCAACCAGAACTGCAGATAGGCATTACAACGATTAGAAACTAGTTTTTACACTTTGTTACCACTGAATCTGCTCTGTGTGCTGGGCGGTTTGATCACCATCTAATCAGAATTAAAACAGGTCTGGTGTGTTTTGGTGACACACAAGTGGAAAATGTTTTTTTTCAGCAACAGAGAGGAAAACAGAGGCGTTCTGACCGGGCTGCTGTTTCTCTCCTGCTCCGTCTTCTGGTTGTAGAAAGGCTCGTTCCACTCGTCTTCGGACTGCCAGGCGTACTTCAGGATGGTGCTGAGGACCGCCTCCGACAGCAGGATGACCAGGTAGATGATCAGGAAGGTGTTCATCGACCTGCCAGGGAACAGCGGATTCAGTGTTTACCAGGCCTCCAACAGAAACGCTTCCCCAGGGAGGGAGGGAGGGAGGAAGGAAGGGAGGGAAGGAAGAAAGGGAAGAGAGGGAGGGAGGGAGGGAGGAAGGGAGGAAGGGAGGGAAGGAAGAAAGGGAAGAGAGGGAGGGAGGAAGGGAGGAAGGGAGGGAAGGAAGAAAGGGAAGAGAGGGAGGGAGGGAGACAGAGAGGGAGGGAGGGAGGGAGGAAGGAAGAAAGGGAGGGAGGAAGGGAGTGAAGGAAGAAAGGGAAGAGAGGGAGGGAGGGAGACAGAGAGGGAGGGAGGGAGGGAGGAAGAAAGGGAGGGAGGAAGGGAGGGAAGGAAGAAAGGGAAGAGAGGGAGGGAGGAAGGGAGGGAGGGAGGGAGACAGAGAGGGAGGGAGGGAGGAAGGGAGGGAGGGAGGGAAGGAAGAAAGGGAGGGAGGAAGGGAGGGAGGAAGGGAGGGAAGGAAGAAAGGGAAGAGAGGGAGGGAGGGAGGGAGGGAGACAGAGAGGGAGGGAGGGAGACAGAGAGGGAGGGAGGGAGGAAGGGAGGGAGGGAGGGAGGAAGGGAGGGAAGGAAGAAAGGGAAGGGAGGGAGGAAGGAAGGGAGGGAAGGAGGGAGAGAGAGAGGGAGGAAGAAAGGGAGGGAGGAAGGGAGGGAGGAAGGGAGGGAAGGAAGAAAGGGAAGGGAGGGAGGGAGAGAGGGAGGGAGGAAGGGAGGGAAGGAAGAAAGGGAAGAGAGGGAGGGAGACAGAGAGGGAGGGAGGGAGGGAGGGAGGAAGGAAGAAAGGGAGGGAGGAAGGGAGTGAAGGAAAGAAAGGGAGGGAGGAAGGGAGTGAAGGAAGAAAGGGAAGAGAGGGAGGGAGTGAAGGAAGAAAGGGAAGAGAGGGAGGGAGGGAGGGAGGAAGGAAGGGAGGGAAGGAAGAAAGGGAAGAGAGCGAGGGAGAGAGGGAGGGAGGGAGGGAGGGAGGAGGAAGGAAGAAAGGGAGGGAGGAAGGGAGTGAAGGAAGAAAGGGAGGGAGGAAGGGAGTGAAGGAAGAAAGGGAAGAGAGGGGAGGGAGTGAAGGAAGAAAGGGAAGAGAGGGAGGGAGGGAGGGAGGAAGGGAGGGAAGGAAGAAAGGGAAGAGAGCGAGGGAGAGAGGGAGGAGGGAGGGAGGGAGGGAGGAAAGAAGGGAGTGAAGGAAGAAAGGGAGGGAGGAAGGGAGTGAAGGAAGAAAGGGAGGGAGGAAGGGAGTGAAGGAAGAAAGGGAAGAGAGGGAGGGAGGGAAGGAAGAAAGGGAAGGGAGGGAGGGAGAGAGGGAGGGAGGAAGGGAGGGAAGGAAGAAAGGGAAGAGAGGGAGGGAGACAGAGAGGGAGGGAGGGAGGGAGGGAGGAAGGAAGAAAGGGAGGGAGGAAGGGAGTGAAGGAAGAAAGGGAGGGAGGAAGGGAGTGAAGGAAGAAAGGGAAGAGAGGGAGGGAGTGAAGGAAGAAAGGGAAGAGAGGGAGGGAGGGAGGGAGGAAGGAAGGGAGGGAAGGAAGAAAGGGAAGAGAGCGAGGGGAGAGAGGGAGGGAGGGAGGGAGGGAGGAAGGAAGAAAGGGAGGGGAGGAAGGGAGTGAAGGAAGAAAGGGAGGGAGGAAGGGAGTGAAGGAAGAAAAGGGAAGAGAGGGAGGGAGTGAAGGAAGAAAGGGAAGAGAGGGAGGGAGGGAGGAGGAAGGAAGGGAAGGAAGAAAAGGGAAGAGAGCGAGGGAGAGAGGGAGGGAGGGAGGGAGGGAGGAAAGAAGGGAGTGAAGGAAGAAAGGGAGGGAGGAAGGGAGTGAAGGAAGAAAGGGAGGGAGGAAGGGAGTGAAGGAAGAAAGGGAAGAGAGGGAGGGAGTGAAGGAAGAAAGGGAAGAGAGGGAGGGAGAGAGAGAGGGAGGGAGGGAGGGAGGAGGAAGAAAGGGAGGGAAGGAAGAAAGGGAGGGAGGAAGGGAGTGAAGGAAGAAAGGGAGGGAGGAAGGGAGGGAAGGAAGAAAGGGAAGAGAGGGAGGGAGGGAGAGAGGGAGGGAGAGAGGGAGGGAGGGAGGGAGGGAAGGAAGGAAGAAAGGGAAGAGAGGGAGGGAGGGAGACAGAGAGGGAGGGAGGGAGGGAGGAAGGAAGAAAGGGAGGGAGGAAGGGAGGGAGGAAGGGAGGGAAGGAAGAAAGGGAGAGAGAGAGGGAGGGAGGGAGGAAGAAAGGGAGGGAAGGAAGAAAGGGAGGGAGGAAGGGAGGGAGGAAGGGAGTGAAGGAAGAAAGGGAGGGAGGAAGGGAGGGAAGGAAGAAAGGGAGGGAGGGAGGGAGGGAGGGAGGGAGAGAGGGAGGGAGGGAGACAGAGAGGGAGGGAGGAAGGAAGGGAGGGAAGGAAGAAAGGGAAGGGAGGGAGGGAGAGAGAGAGGGAGGGAGGGAGGAAGAAAGGGAGGGAAGGAAGAAAGGGAGGGAGGGAGGGAGGGAGGGAGGGAGGAAGGAAGGGAGGGAAGGAAGAAAGGGGAGGGAGGAAGGGAGGGAGGGAAGGAAGAAAGGGAAGAGAGGGAGGGACGGAGAGAGGGAGGAAGGGAGGGAAGGAAGAAAGGGAGGGAGGAAGGGAGTGAAGGAAGAAAGGGAAGAGAGGGAGGGAGGGAGGGAGGAAGGAAGGGAGGGAAGGAAGAAAGGGAAGAGAGCGAGGGAGAGAGGGAGGGAGGGAGGGAGGGAGGAAAGAAGGGAGTGAAGGAAGAAAGGGAGGGAGGAAGGGAGTGAAGGAAGAAAGGCAGGGAGGAAGGGAGTGAAGGAAGAAAGGGAAGAGAGGGAGGGAGTGAAGGAAGAAAGGGAAGAGAGGGAGGGAGAGAGAGAGGGAGGGAGGGAGGGAGGGGAGGAAGGAAGAAAGGGAGGGAAGGAAGAAAGGGGAGGGAGGAAGGGAGTGAAGGAAGAAAGGGAGGGAGGAAGGGGAGGGAAGGAAGAAAGGGAAGAGAGGGAGGGAGGGGAGACAGAGAGGGAGGGAGGGAGGGAGGAAGGAAGAAAGGGAGGGAGGAAGGGAGTGAAGGAAGAAAGGGAGGGAGGAAGGGAGTGAAGGAAGAAAGGGAAGAGAGGGAGGGAGTGAAGGAAGAAAGGGAAGAGAGGGAGGGAGAGAGGGAGGGAGGGAGAGAGGGAGGGAGGGAGGGAGGGAGGAAGGAAGGGAGGGAAGGAAGAAAGGGAAGAGAGCGAGGGAGAGAGGGAGGAAGGGAGTGAAGGAAGAAAGGGAGTGAAGGAAGAAAGGGAGTGAAGGAGTGAAGGAAGGAAGGAAGGAAGGAAGGAAGGAAGGAAGGAAACACCATACTTCTCAACAGCCGAGCGTTTCTGGGACTTGCACTTGTAGTTGAGCGCCATCTTGGATTCCATCCCTGTATAAACGGCCACACCTGCAACAGCACAGCAGGTCCAGGTAATTACCCAACCAAACGGTCAAAAACACCAGATGATTTCGCTCACGAAACAACCGTTTCATATCAGTCATTATCAATAAGTACTGATTTGTTTTTTTGTTTGAAATATTGCCAAACTTGTAGCTTGACCTTTCCTGTTTCATCCAGTTTTCTCTCCACTGGGTTGTTTTTTTATTTAAAACATTTCAGAGGCGCAGTGGAGAAACCTGAAGCTGCTGCTGCGCTAGTTACTCAGCAGGCTGTTGCTAGGTAACCGGAGTTGTGGGGAAACCTGAGGCTGCTTCTTACCCAGCATGCTGTTGCTAGGCAAACCAAAGTGAGTTAGCTGAAGCCACCAGAATAGCTTA